>NC_140582.1:9217761-9350312 GCF_964204655.1 Triturus cristatus
AATAAAAAAACATTTTTTTTAATACGTCGTTTATTGTAAAATAGATATATAAAAAAAAAATAATACATAAATAAATTAGCATTTAAAAAACCGTACAAATTCACTGAAAAAACCATAGGTTTCACACACGTTATAGTTAGGAATTAGCATTTAAAAACCTTGCAAATTCACTTAAAAAACCATAGGTTTCATACATGTTATAGTTAGGTGGATATTTCACTCGTAAAAAACCAATGAAATTCTCCCGTTATAGTTAGTTCAGATAACTATAACTCGAGCGACCGCCACTCTATCACAAGGATGATGTCATCAGTGATTTCATGAGTGATGCCACTGACCATGTCATGAGTGATGTAATATGTGACATCATGAGCAGTGGACTGCGGGCGCGCGAGTTATAGTTATCTGAACTAACTATAACCGGGGAATTTCATTGTTTTTTTACGAGTGAAATATATCCACCTAACTATAACATGTGTGAAACCTATGGTTTTTTAAGTGAATATATATTTATATATATTCACGCTCCATGACTCCTTCAAGATTACAGAAAAGGATCGAGCACTCACGGGTAAGTAGTATGGCAGCTTCGTTTAATTCGGAGAAGTAAACAACAAACGCGTTTCGGAGCTAGTCCTTCCTCAGTGTTGTTGCTAAGTTCATTACAAGTTGCTTCTTATATACATCATTCAAAAATAAACATAGAAGAGGTCGGAGGGGACGGCAGTCCGGGATTTTTTGGGGCGCCATCTTTGAAGGGTCAAACTGTAAATCAATTGTTTAAATACAAAGGTATATAAGTGTGTAATTACGGATTAACTGTGAAATTTGACAATTAATATTTTTCGAAGCACATAAACATTTCATTAGTTTTTGTCCGACCAAAATGCAAAACAAAATTACCACATTAGATATATTTTTCACAGTGTAATTCCTTATTTATGAAGCCGTGGATCGGCAATCCGCCTATAATAGGCGATTTGTGACCCTGCAAAATGTGCCATCGGATATTGTCCAGTTGACCATAATCATGCACCTATCCATATTCGCCGTGTATCGGCTTGATGCTAACTGATAAATTATGTGGTCACGGGCAATCAGTTTAAAAGAAAAAGGAGGAATGGTGCAGGGAAAGAAAGAAAGTAAGGGAAAGGGAAAAATAAGGTATAGAAGAAAGATGATGTGACACGCATTTCGAGAGTCAATGCTTAACAGCATATTCAATTGATGCATGATGGGTCACAATCATAATTACATTGATGATTGGTAGGTCAGGTATTTCTGAGTGGCAGTGACTCCTGGAATGTGTACTATCTAGGTCCCTAGATGTACTATCAACTCTTCTCCAGAGTTCAGCCCATATGGGGTCTTAGTTTGGAGATCGATTATGTATCTTGACTCCAGTCGTCTCAATTTTGCTACTCTATCACCTCCTTTGGCATGCGCAAAAACACAATCAATTGCAAAAAACTGCAACAGGTCCCTGTTGCTGTTATGTTTTATAGCGAAGTGTCTAGCTACGGGATAGGTGAAATCTTTTTTTTCTATCGCTCGCATATGTTCCAGGATTCTGAATTTGACACTGTTCACTGTACTCCCCACATACATGAGTCCGCATGGGCATTTTAAACAGTATACCACATATGGTGTTTGACAGGTCAGAAATTTTGCAATGACTCTTCCTTTAGATAGGCCTTTAACATTGTAGTTAAAAACTCTTTTGCTAAAGGCACAGGCTTTACACTTCCCACAGGGAAAAAAGCCCTTCATTTCTTTTAAAGTGCCCTGTTTGCGGGGAATGGGATCTAAATGGCTATGTACCAGATTATCTTTTAAAGATCGAGCTTTTCTGTATGTAATTTGGGGGGTCAGTGAAACATCAGATCCGATAATGGGATCAGTTTTTAGCACATGCCAGTGTTTTCTGAGGATGGACCTCAACCTAAATGTGTCGCTGGAGTAGGTCGTAATAAGCCGGAATTGGCCCTCCATTGATCTATTGGATTGTTTAGGTTGTAAAATTTGTTCCCTTGGTATTTTTCTGACTCGTGCAAGAGTGTTCTCTAGGAGGTTAGTATTATAGCCTCTTATCTCGAATCGTCTGAGGCTGCTCGCAGCTGCTAGCTCAAAATCGCACTGTCTTGAGCAGTTTCGTTTCAATCTTAGGAGCTCGCCATATGGAATGCTATTCTTTAATTTCTCAGGGTGGGCACTAGAGGCATGGAGTATGCTATTCCCTGCTGTAGGTTTGCGATAAAGGTTGGTTGTTAGTTTCCCTTCTTTAACTTCCACCTTCAAATCTAGATAATTTACTGCCACTAAACTAATCTCTCCCGAGAAGTGTAGGTTTGCGTTGTTTTTATTAAGGTGTTGGATGAATTCATTTGCTTTGCCCATGGAACCTCTCCAGATTATAAAAAGGTCATCGATGTATCGATGCCAGGATACTATCTCCTTTGTCCATTCTGAATTTTCCGCGCTCCAGACCACCTGCTCCTCCCACCAGCCTACGAACAGATTCGCATAGCTGGGGGCGAAGCAGGTGCCCATCGCGGTTCCGGAGATCTGTCTAAAATATTCTCCTTGGAAGAGAAAGATATTATTGTAAAGACAGAATTCAATGAGTTCCAACAGCATTTTGTTATGGGTTGCAAACTTTAAGGCTCTTTTCTTGAGAAAATGTTCAATAGCTTTTAGCCCTTGATTATGGTTAATACATGTGTAAAGACTAGTAATGTCTAACACGATCATACAAAATGACGAGTCCCACTCGATTTTTGCAAGTTGATGAATGAAATCGGTCGTGTCTTTTATATAGGATGGCAGTTTCAATACGAATTCGAAAAGAAAATGATCTAAAAATCTAGACAAATTTTCCGTTAGACTTCCCATGGACGAAACAATTGGTCTTCCTGGTGGTAGTGTTGCATTCTTATGGATTTTGGGTAAATGGTAAAAGGTGGGCGTGACAGGATTTGTTGTTCTCAGGAACAGATATTCTTCTAAGTCCAACATTGTTTTATCGTGCCATTTCTTGATGATTGAATGAAGTTTTTTGATACTCTCTAGGTAACTTTCTTTAGTAGTTGGTTCGTAACAATTGATATTCTGTAGTTGTCGTAGAGCTTCATTTATGTATTGGTCACGAGGAATTAGTACAATGTTGCCCCCTTTGTCTGAGGGTTTGATAATCATAGCAGTATCCTCTTGTACATGTCGATGTTTCTTCTAAGGTTCCCTCTTTCCTTAGATTTTCCAAAATTTCCAAGGTGGTTAAGTCGTTTACTGTAAGTAAATCAGTGTCTTTATGTTGGGATTTGAGAAATCTGGCCTCCTGGGTTGTAGGTTTTAGCTTGAAGAATTTATGTAGTTTCAACTTACGCACTAATTTAAAAATGTCAATCCTGGTTTGGGTGTATTCCAGACGAGTTCGTGGACAGAAAGAGAGTCCTAATTTCAAAACTATTTCTTCTGTCGGAGTCAGGACTTTAGAAGTCAGATTAATTATTGTTAGTTGGTCAGTTTCTTCTACCATCGGCCCCCCCTTTTGCTTCGTGTTATACGTGGGGTTTCATTCCTGGTTTTTCCTCTTCCAGCCACCCCTTCTTGTTTGTTTTCTTTTTCGGGGGGCTTGCTCTTGCCTCCTCTTAGGTTACCACTTGGACTGTTGTTTCCGGAGGCAAAGTTTTCCTTTTTTGGACTTCTTTCCTTGAACTTAGTGTTGAACTTAGCAACAACACTGAGGAAGGACTAGCTCCGAAACGCGTTTGTTGTTTACTTCTCCGAATTAAACGAAGCTGCCATACTACTTACCCGTAAGTGCTCGATCCTTTTCTGTAATCTTGAAGGAGTCATGGAGCGTGAATAGAGATTGCGGGGCACCACCGCATTTGAAGCACCCGCCTTTAGCGTGCCGCGCTTCTCAGGTGCAGTTGAGCGAGATATTACTAAGCGCTGGCACCGTTTCAAGATTCAACGAAACTACGATCCACGGGACCGAGAAAGACCGGCATACCCACGGCGAACCATCGAGACGAACGAGGTAAGCCAGGCATATGCAAATGGGATGCTGAATATCTGAAATTGAAGCTAGGCGAAGGGAAGGTAGTGGCAGCTACGTTTCAAATAGGAGCACTGTAACAGCCGTTAACACAATGGAGATGTTTAATGAGGCGGATCGGAGGGAGGCGGCAACGGGCATTTTTAAAAAGAAAATGCCGGATACTCAAACGACACCAGCATCGGAATCAGGTGATATTCCCAACACACTACAGTTACAATTCACGAAGTTGGAAAGGCTGTACGAGAGAGAAATACGTAAGTGGTGGGAGGCCACATCCCTGCAAAACTACATTGAAGTGGAGAGAGTACCGAGGGGGTTACGCGTTTACACGGTGCCTTCCTATGAGAATCCCGACCCACTTCTCCTCGAGGAATGGGCCTTACACACAGCCTTGTTCTGCAAAGGCACGCTGGAGCTTTTGGTAAAGTTCGCGTGGAGCGACAGAGAAAAAGCTCTAAAGAACATTGAGGAACTGGAAACGGAACTCACTAAAGAAACTGATAAAAATCGGCTAGATCTATTGCGATCAGCGATGAAAAGAAGACTCTCTGCATACGAAACCAAGATTAAACAACGTAAGCAAGAGAAGTTTCAACGAGATGAAAGAGACTACACCTCAGGGAGAGTGTTAACTTTCGCAAAGAAATTTGATCAATCAAGGAAAGAAGTCCAAAAAAGGAAAACTTTGCCTCCGGAAACAACAGTCCAAGTGGTAACCTCAGAATCGGATGTTACCGAAAATGAGTTTTCTGAGGACGATACAGCAGGTCCTTCCGGTGAACACACTACTCCTTTTCAATTGGAATTCAACATCATACGCCAGACGTGGTAAAGAGGAGGCAAGAGCAAGCCCCCCGAAAAAGAAAACAAACAAGAAGGGGTGGCTGGAAGAGGAAAAACCAGGAATCAAACCCCACGTATAACACGAAGCAAAAGGGGAGGCCGATGGTAGAAGAAACTGACCAACTAACAATAATTAATCTGACTTCTAAAGTCCTGACTCCGACAGAAGAAATAGTTTTGAAATTAGGACTCTCTTTCTGTCCACGAACTCGTCTGGAATACACCCAAACCAGGATTGACATTTTTAAATTAGTGCGTAAGTTGAAACTACATAAATTCTTCAAGCTAAAACCTACAACCCAGGAGGCCAGATTTCTCAAATCCCAACATAAAGACACTGATTTACTTACAGTAAACGACTTAACCACCTTGGAAATTTTGGAAAATCTAAGGAAAGAGGGAACCTTAGAAGAAACATCGACATGTATGACCTCAACACAAAGGATCGAAGCAAGTAATGTGACACAGGAAGCACCAACGAGTGGCCTCAAACAACCTTCCCAATTTTTACCCCAAATGCCGATGGACGCCATTGATGTCTTCTCTGAAGGGGTAACCAAAGACCTAATCAAACTACGAGCGAGAGTAGGAAATTGCAAAACTGAACAGAATTTGACCCTTAAACAGAAAGAAGCTGTAAAAAATCTACAAGAGGATACTGCTATGATTATCAAACCCTCAGACAAAGGGGGCAACATTGTACTAATACCTCGTGACCAATACATAAATGAAGCTCTACGACAACTACAGAATATCAATTGTTACGAACCAACTACTAAAGAAAGTTACCTAGAGAGTATCAAAAAACTTCATTCAATCATCAAGAAATGGCACGATAAAACAATGTTGGACTTAGAAGAATATCTGTTCCTGAGAACAACAAATCCTGTCACGCCCACCTTTTACCATTTACCCAAAATCCATAAGAATGCAACACTACCACCAGGAAGACCAATTGTTTCGTCCATGGGAAGTCTAACGGAAAATTTGTCTAGATTTTTAGATCATTTTCTTTTCGAATTCGTATTGAAACTGCCATCCTATATAAAAGACACGACCGATTTCATTCATCAACTTGCAAAAATCGAGTGGGACTCGTCATTTTGTATGATCGTGTTAGACATTACTAGTCTTTACACATGTATTAACCATAATCAAGGGCTAAAAGCTATTGAACATTTTCTCAAGAAAAGAGCCTTAAAGTTTGCAACCCATAACAAAATGCTGTTGGAACTCATTGATTTCTGTCTTTACAATAATATCTTTCTCTTCCAAGGAGAATATTTTAGACAGATCTCCGGAACCGCGATGGGCACCTGCTTCGCCCCCAGCTATGCGAATCTGTTCGTAGGCTGGTGGGAGGAGCAGGTGGTCTGGAGCGCGGAAAATTCGGAATGGACAAAGGAGATAGTATCCTGGCATCGATACATCGATGACCTTTTTATAATCTGGAGAGGTTCCATGGGCAAAGCAAATGAATTCATCCAACACCTTAATAAAAACAACGCAAACCTACACTTCTCGGGAGAGATTAGTTTAGTGGCAGTAAATTATCTAGATTTGAAGGTGGAAGTTAAAGAAGGGAAACTAACAACCAACCTTTATCGCAAACCTACAGCAGGGAATAGCATCCTCCATGCCTCTAGTGCCCACCCTGAGAAATTAAAGAATAGCATTCCATATGGCGAGCTCCTAAGATTGAAACGAAACTGCTCAAGACAGTGCGATTTTGAGCTAGCAGCTACGAGCAGCCTCAGACGATTCGAGATAAGAGGCTATAATACTAACCTCCTAGAGAACACTCTTGCACGAGTCAGAAAAATACCAAGGGAACAAATTTTACAACCTAAACAATCCAATAGATCAATGGAGGGCCAATTCCGGCTTATTACGACCTACTCCAGCGACACATTTAGGTTGAGGTCCATCCTCAGAAAACACTGGCATGTGCTAAAAACTGATCCCATTATCGGATCTGATGTTTCACTGACCCCCAAATTACATACAGAAATTTGGGGGTCTTTAAAAGATAATCTGGTACATAGCCATTTAGATCCCATTCCCCGCAAACAGGGCACTTTAAAAGAAATGAAGGGCTTTTTTCCCTGTGGGAAGTGTAAAGCCTGTGCCTTTAGCAAAAGAGTTTTTAACTACAATGTTAAAGGCCTACCTAAAGGAAGAGTCATTGCAAAATTTCTGACCTGTCAAACACCATATGTGGTATACTGTTTAAAATGCCCATGCGGACTCATGTATGTGGGGAGTACAGTGAACAGTGTCAAATTCAGAATCCTGGAACATATGCGAGCGATAGCAAAAAAAGATTTCACCTATCCCGTAGCTAGACACTTCGCTATAAAACATAACAGCAACAGGGACCTGTTGCAGTTTTTTGCAATTGATTGTGTTTTTGCGCATGCCAGAGGAGGTGATAGAGTAGCAAAATTGAGACGACTGGAGTCAAGATACATAATCGATCTCCAAACTAAGACCCCATATGGGCTGAACTCTGGAGAAGAGTTGATAGTACATCTAGGGACCTAGATAGTACACATTCCAGGAGTCACTGCCACTCAGAAATACCTGACCTACCAATCATCAATGTAATTATGTTTGTGACCCATCATGCATCAATTGAATATGCTGTTAAGCATTGACTCTCGAAATGCGTGTCACATCATCTTTCTTCTATACCTTATTTTTCCCTTTCCCTTACTTTCTTTCTTTCCCTGCACCATTCCTCCTTTTTCTTTTAAACTGATTGCCCGTGACCACATAATTTATCAGTTAGCATCAAGCCGATACACGGCGAATATGGATAGGTGCATGATTATGGTCAACTGGACAATATCCGATGGCACATTTTGCAGGGTCACAAATCGCCTATTATAGGCGGATTGCCGATCCACGGCTTCATAAATAAGGAATTACACTGTGAAAAATATATCTAATGTGGTAATTTTGTTTTGCATTTTGGTCGGACAAAAACTAATGAAATGTTTATGTGCTTCGAAAAACATTAATTGTCAAATTTCACAGTTAATCCGTAATTACACACTTATATACCTTTGTATTTAAACAATTGATTTACAGTTTGACCCTTCAAAGATGGCGCCCCAAAAAATCCCGGACTGCCGTCCCCTCCGACCTCTTCTATGTTTATTTTTGAATGATGTATATAAGAAGCAACTTGTAATGAACTTAGCAACAACACTGAGGAAAGACTAGCTCCGAAACGCGTTTGTTGTTTACTTCTCCGAATTAAACGAAGCTGCCATACTACTTACCCGTGAGTGCTCAATCCTTTTCTGTAATCTTGAAGGAGTCATGGATCGTGAATAGAGATTGCGGGGCACCGCCGCATTTGAAGCACCCGCCTTTAGCGTGCCGCGCTTCTCAGGTGCAGTTGAGCGAGATATATTTATATATATATATATATATATATATATATATATATATATATATATATATATATATATATATCATCTACTGGCGGTCGCCAGTAGATAGTTATAGTTAGGACCGTGTTTCCATAGGAAATCTGAAAATTCTATTTTGAATAACTTTGGCGCCGGTTGACGAATCCTCGCGAAATTTTCAAAACTAATGGGGCGCTCCGCTCAGCTCCTACCCTGAAAGTCTAGGGGTGATTCGTAAAGCGGGGGCTGAGAAAAAAGGGGGGTCCCAAAACGCGTTTTCCCCATGCATTTTCCCATAGGATCTTTAGTCGAAGGTACACCCTGAACGGCTGAACAGAATTACTTGAAATTTGGCAAAGGGGTAGTCCTCAGGTCAGGGAAGTGCCTTTTGCATATCTGGAGTCAATCTGTTCAGTATTTCCTGAGAAAATTGCATTTAAAAGCATATACATATCTATATGCGCGCACCGTGTGCGCACCGTGCGTGCACCCTAACGTGCGCGAGCGTAATTCTGATTGGTTGTTGGATGTCAGTCAACATTCAAATCGGTCGAAATCAGGAAGTGTCGGCCACCATTTTATCTGTCGCAGTGATAAG
Source organism: Triturus cristatus (assembly GCF_964204655.1). NCBI lineage: Eukaryota > Metazoa > Chordata > Amphibia > Caudata > Salamandridae > Triturus > Triturus cristatus. Next base: position 9,226,685 of record NC_140582.1, read on the forward strand.
GAAAGGTGGAAAAAAGGTGGAAAACGTGAAAAGGGGGCAGGGAAGAGAGTTTCTGACCCCCTAGCCTTAGTCAGGCGGTCACAGAAGGACCCCCAAGGGTGAAATTATTTTTTTTTAAACTAAATCGCGGGGTGCGTGCACGGTGCGCGCACGGCGCAAGGTGCGCGTAGCGCACGGTGCGCGCACGGTGCGCACACGGTGAAAGACCTTAAAAAAATATATATATCAATAAATACATAACTTAGCATTTAAAAAAACGTACAAATTCACTTAAAAAACCATAGGTTTCACACACGTTATAGTTAGGAATTAGCATTTAAAAAACCTTGCAAATTCACTTAAAAAACCATAGGTTTCACACAGGTTATAGTTAGGTGGACATTTCACTCGTAAAAAAACAATGAAATTCCCCCGTTATAGTTATTTCAGATAACTATAACTCGTGCGACCGCCACTCTATCACAAGGATGATGTCATCAGTGATGTCATGTCATGAGTGATGTAATATGTGACATCATGAGCAGTGGATTGCGGGCGCACGAGTTATAGTTATCTGAACTAACTATAACGGGGGAATTTCATTGGTTTTTTACGAGTGAAATGTCCACCTAACTATAACCTGTGTGAAACCTATGGTTTTTAAGTGAATATATATATATATATATCCCAAAGTTGAACCATGCCGGGCAAAACAGAGGCCCAGACTCCGTTGTAGATGCAGAAAGAAAGACTTATTGCAATTTCATGTCAAGAGACGCGTTTCGACCGCAAGCCTGCGGCCTTGATCACATATATATATATACATATGTTTATTTATTTCTATTTTGAAACATTGATATATTTCACACCGGTTAATAAGTGTGCATATTCATTATGTAAGTATATATAAATATAATATATATTTATATAAAATGTGAATGTGTTCATTTGTTATAAAATGTAAATTACATTTGTGTATAAATTGTGTTAATGTATGTGTATTAAGCGCTCCAGTCAGCTCCTGTCTTGAAAGTTTTGGGGGAATTCGTCAAATGGGGGCCGAGAAAAAGGGGGGGTCCAAAACACATTTTCTCCATGTTAATTTCCGTAGAAAACTTTAGACAAGGCTCCAGCTTGAACTGCTGAGCGGAATCACACCAAATTTGGCAAAGAGGTAGGTCTTGGCTCAGAAGGCGACCTTTTTTTCAAATGGTGTAAATCCGTTCAGTAGTTCCTGAGAAATTAATATATAAACAAATATTAGTATCTGGTGATCGCGCTGGATCCATGAACCCTCCCAAGCACGAGCTTGATTGGATGATTGGCTGCCAACACTTCAAACTAGGAAATGTTGGGAGCCATCTTGTGACTCGGTTGAACTGAGTCACAAGAAAAAGGTGAAAAAATGATAAATAATAAGACAAGGGTGCACAGTAGAAACACCCTGACCCCCTCATCCTGCTCAGGGGGTCCCACAGCGTAGGGTCTGCGAATCTGACAGAAAATTTGAAAAAAATTAAGCGTGGAATCCTGTGCTTTGTTTGTTTTAGGCAATACATGATTATGTAGCAGGAGCCCCAGGGGCCCCCGCAGCCCTGGGGATTGCCACCTCCCTGGAGCTTTGTTAATAATGTGTGGGTGCATGAGGCCCCCTGCAGCCCTGGGGACTGCCACCTCCCCGGGGCTTTAATTTACTATGGGTGGGGGGCCTCGTGGGCCACCCAAGACCTAGGGACCGCCGCCTCCCCGGGGCTTTTTAATTGTAATTGATGCGGGGGTCACGTGGCCCCCCACAGCCCCAGGTACCTCCACCTCCCCAGGGCACACTTTATTCAAATAATGGGTTCTGTTGTGGACCCTCGACCCCAGGGACCACCACCTCCCCAGGGCTTTATACTAATTGGGAGGGGGGCCATGCCCCCTTCCAGGAGCCCTCCTTTGCCCAGGGGACCACCACCAGGGCAAGCTCCAGAAATGTCCCAAAGTGGCCACCCCCGGGACATTGTAGTTTGCTATGGCAGGGCGGGAGCACTGCTCCAGTCCTGCCATAGCAAACTTCAGCTTTGCTTCATGAAAGCGAGAGCAGAAAAACTGCTCTTGCTTCCATGAAGCGAAACAGATTTGCTTTTGGACAAAGGAAGCTGCCTGTTTGCAGCTCCCTTTGTCCAAAAGCAATGCCGGCTCCCGCAAGAGGCAAGGAGCAGGTAGGGACCGCAGGTTTTTTAAAAATTGCTTTTTTAAATGGCTCAGGGCCTGGTGGATGGGGTCCCAACAGTCCAAAAAGTATAAAGGTAAGGGGGACCACACAGCGCCCTTTCCAAAAGGAAGACAGAAAAGAGAAGCCGGCATCTTGCTGGAGGCCCCGCCCCCTCCCTGCACCACTCTGCAAATGTGCCTCCTGGTGCCGTCTGGGTTGGGGGATTAAATCTCCTTGAATCCTAAGGGTCCTTAGGGGCCAACTAGCCCACCAGGTATCTCCAGTAAGCCCTACACAGTTGGATTACTACGAGGTGGTCCAATCCACACCCCTTCTTACACCACTCTGCAAACGTGCCTCTTTGCACACTGCTTGTGGGGTGATGAGGTCCTCTTGTGTCCTGAAGACCTCAGGACTAAAGTGGACTTCATGGACTTCATCCCCCAAGCAGCAGTGCGCCAGGAGGCTCGTTTTAAAGTGGTGTAAAAAGGGGGCATGGCCTTTGACTACTCTCAGCAATCCAGCTGTGTGGGGCTTATTAGAGTTAAGAGGAGGGCTAGTTGGCCCCCAGGGACTCTCAGGAGGCAAGGGGACTTCATCCCCCAAATACGAGAGCACCAGGAGGTACATTTTCAGAGTGGTGGAGAAAGGGGGCGTAGCCTGTGTCCACCTCTCAGCATGCCCATTGTGTGGGGCTTTCAGGAGGTAACAGGTAGGCTAGTTGGCCCCTAAGGACCCCCAGCAGCGAAAGGGGGAAAGGGGAAAGGGGGCATGGCCTGCTATGAGAACTTAGCAATAGTCCTGCGTGGGACTTGCTGGAGGTAATAGGAGGGGTAGTTGTCCCCCAAGGATGCCCTTGGGAGCCAACTACCCCTCTTGTTACCTCCAGTAAGTCCACACAGTGGGATTGCTAAGATGTTTTCCGAGGCCATGCCCCCCTTTCTCCACCACTCTGCAAAACGCGCCTCCTGGCAGACTAGAGGATGGGGGATGAAGTCCACTTTAGTCCTGAGGGACTTTGGGGGCCAAGAAGCCCACCTGGTACCTCCTGTATGTCCTACGCAGTGGAATTCCTGGTCGGAGGCCCAGCACCCTTTCGCCACCACTCTGCAAACACGACTACTAGTTAAATAAATGTTTGCAATGTAATAGGTTTTGCATTTGCGAGAGTTAGAGCTATTAGTGTTGTAAATGTAAAAGTTTTTTACTAATGTTTTTTGGAGTGGAGTGGATGTACGTTGTGTGTAGTGGAATTATGTGGTATGTTGTGCAGTGAAATTATGTGGATAGAAAGTATGTGGTATTTAGTATATAGGAATTATATAGAGTGGGATTATGTGTTATGGAGAATAATTATGTGGTATGGTAGTCTGTGTTGTGGAATGTTAACCTCAGCTTTAGTCTTCCTCGTTTCCATAGAAGCTCAACTATGAACTCAGTGAGACAAAAAAAAGAGGAATCACTGAGGAGCACTTGTGGACTTAGTCAGAGGCATGAGCAGGGCCATTGGAATTATGCGACTGTTTGGCTGCACCAACTTTTGCACAATTATACATTTTCTGCATTAGCCACATAATTCATCACCTGCTCCCTAATCTGCAGATTTTAACTAAAAAATCCTTGTTTCTTACTCAAACGGCTCAACCGTTACCAAAAATGCAGCAACAAGTGTTACAACATGGTGGAAGGCCCTTTGCAAACCTAGAATGGTCACCTGTTACTTATTGCTAAATGTGGGTGTTAAATTGGTACTGATGGTGTGCAAGCCAATCTTGCTTCCTTCTGAGCCTCGCTTGCTTCTTTTTGCATTTCTGTTGTTTCTTTCTGCACATTTCTTTATTTTTCTGTGCTTCTCTTGCCTCTTTCTTCAAATCTCTTCTACTTTCTGCACCCCTCTTCCCTCTTTCTGCACGCCTGTTGCCCTTTCTGCACCTCATTTGCTTCTTTCTGTACCCCTCTTATGTCTTTCTGCACACTTTTTGCCTCTTTCTGCACCTCTGTTCCTTCTTTCTGTACTTCTTTTGTTTCTTTCTGCACCTGTCTTGCTTCGTTCTGCACCTCGCTTGCCTCTTTCTGCACCTCTGTTGCTTCTTTCTGCAGTTCTCTTCCTGTTTCTGCACCCCTCTTGCCTCTTTCTGTACCCCTCTTGCCTCTTTTTCCACCTCCGTTGGGTCTTTCTGCACTTCTTTTGCTTCGTTCTGCACTTCACTTGCCTTTTTCTGTACCCCTCTTGCCTCTTTCTGCACCTCTGTTGGTTCTTTCTGCACTGCTCTGGCTTCTTCTTGCACCTCTGTTCCAAATTTCTGCAACCCTCTTCCCACTTTCTGCACCCCTCTTCCCTCTTTCTGTACCTCTCTTGCCTCAGTCTGCCCACCTGTTCCCTCTTTCTGCACCCCTCTTTCTGTACCTCTCTTGCCTCAGTCTGCCCACCTGTTCCCCCTTTCTGCACCCCTTTTGCCTGTTCTGTAACTCTCTTACCTCTTTCTGCAGTTCTCTTGCCTCATCCTGTACCTCACTTGCTTTTTTCTGCAATTCTCTTGCCTCTTTCTGCACCCTTGTTGCTTTATTCAGCACTTTTCATGCTTCTTTTTGCATTGGTCTTGATTCTTTCTGCATCCCTGTTGTCTCTTTCTGCACATGTCTTCCCTCTTTCTGTATCTTTCTTGCCTGTTTCTGCATCTCACTTGCCTCTTTCTGCACTTTTCTTGCTTCTTTCTACACCTCTGTTGCTTATTTCAACAATTCTGTTGCCTCTTTCTGTACTTCTCTTGCCTGTTTCTGCACCCCTCTTGCCTCTTTCTACTCTTGTCTTCCCGCTTTGTGCAACTCTCTTGCCTCTTTCTACACCTCTCTTCCCTCTCTCTGCACCACTCTTGCCTGTTTTTGTACCTATTTTGCTTCTTTCTGCACTTCTCTTGCCTGTTTCTGCACCCTTCATGCCTCTGTTAGCACATATTTTGCTTCTTTCTGCACATCTCTTCCTTCTTTCTGCACTCCTTGTGCCTCCTTCTGCATCTCTGTTGCTTCTTTCTGCACTTCTCTTGGTTCTTTCTGCACTGCTCTTGCCTCTTTCTGCATCCCTCTTGCCTATTTGAGCACCTCTTTTGCTTCTTTCTGCACTTCCCTCTCCTCCTTCTGTACCCCTCTTGCCTCTTTCTGCATCTCTGATGCTTCTTTCTGCTCTTCTATTGCCTCTTTTTACACCTCTCTTGCTTCTTTCTGTACGTCACTTGCCTCTTTCTGCACTTCTCTTGTTTCTTTCTACACCTCTGTTGCTTCTTTCAGCAATTCTCTTGCCACTTTCTGCACTTCTCTTCCTTCTTTCTGTACCCTCCTGCCTCTTTCTGTACCTCTCTTGCCTCTTTGTGCACCCCTCCTACCTTTTTCTGCACCCCTCTTGCCTCTTTTTGCACCTCCGTTCTTTCTTTCTGCACTGCTCTTGCTTCTTTCTGAACCTTACTTGCCTCTTTCTGCACTTCTCTTGCTCCTTTCTACACTTCTGTTGCTTCTTTCAGCAATACTCTTGCCTCTTTCTGTACTTCTATTCCTTCTTTCTGAACCCCTTTTGACTCTTTCTGTCCCTCTCTTGCCTCTTTGTGCACTTTTCTTGGTGCTTTCTAAACCTCTTTTGCTTCTTTCAGCAATTCTCTTGTCTCGTTTTGTACTTCTCATGCTTGTTTCTGTACCTCTCTTGTGTCTCTGCACCTCTCTTGCCTCTTTCTGCACTTCACTTGCTTCTTTCTGTACCTCTCTTGCCTCTTTGTGTACCTCTCTTGCCTCTTCCTGCACCTCTCCTTCCCCTTTCTGCACCACTTTTGCACCTTGTTACACCTCTGTGGTTCTTTCTGCACTGCTCTTGCTTCTTTCTGCACCTCACTTGCCTCTTTCTGCACTTCACTTGCTTCTATCTGCACCTCTCTTGCCTCTTTCGGCACCTCTGTTGTTTCTTTCTGCACTTTTCTTCCTTCTTTCTGCACCCCTCCTGCCTCTTTCTGTACCTCTCTTGCCTCTTTCTGCACTTCACTTGCCTCTTTGTGTACCTCTCTTGCCTCTTCCTGCACCTCTCCTTCCCCTTTCTGCACCACTTTTGCACCTTGTTACACCTCTGTGGTTCTTTCTGCACTGCTCTTGCTTCTTTCTGCACCTCACTTGCCTCTTTCTGCACTTCACTTGCTTCTATCTTCACCTCTGTTGCCTCTTTCGGCGCCTCTGTTTCTTCTTTCTGCACTTCTCTTGCCCCTTTCTGCATCTCTGAGTTAGAGGTAGTTTCAATCCCCCTGCCCTCTTATGTAATAGGGCCTTACAGGGAAGGTCATGCCAATCACACTGGTACCCCGACCCATAGTGTACTCTAGTGTATGTAGGTATTTTCACTGTATTCTAAGTGTCTTTCAGCATAGCACTGGCTCCGGGCCTGGTTAATCAGAGTCAGCAAAAAGTTGGGGGCACAGGATGACTTTGCAACAAGGCCTCTTTCTGCACCTCTGTTGGTTCTTTCTGTACAACTCTTGCTTCTTTCTGTACTTTTCTTTGTATTTATGGACTTCTGTTGCCTCTTTCTGCATTTCTCTTGTTTCTTTCTATGCCTTGCTTCCTCTTTCTGCACATTTCCTACCTCTGTAGGCATAGTTAGAAATTAGCTTTTAAAAAACCTTAGAAATCCACTGAAATAGGGGGGCGCTAGGTGGTGCGCAACCGGAATGGCCGCTCCTATGTGAAGCTCCAACAGCTCGGCTTCAAGATCCTACATTTCTCCTACTTTCCACGGACAAAAGTGACCACAAAACATGGCAGCTTTGGAGCAAGATGTTTACTACCTCCGTTGCAAGTTTCAGCCTGAATGAAGCGCGGGCACCTCTCGCTGAGCATAGCCAGTGCCGCAGCGGGTGATCGGTGGAGCGTTGGGGAGTGCTGAACGCGGCGGGTGCCGCGACGCAAGCTCCTGGTCGCACACGAGGTGCTAGGCCGCAACCTTGGGGAACGGTCTGGTGCCAAAACTCTGCGGGCCCTGCCGGGATCAAGAATCAACAGACAGCGGCTCGCGCCTGTACCCGCAAGAGACGGTGGCAGATATACCATACTCTGGAAAGCACCAAATAAAGTTGGGTGGGCGCATCAGGGAACGGCGATGGAGTCAACCATACCCCCTTATAGAAATGACCTAGGCACAAACGCCACGGCATTCGATAGCTCTGGGCTGTCACTCACCAGCACAGGAACATAAACTCTACAGCCTCGACCTCGACCCAGAACTGGTGCACTACTACAGGGACCCACCAAGATCTACAGTAGCTGAGAGGCCATTACGCTGAACACACACCGCCATTTCTCAGGCAAGACGCTGCGGAGGGCCCTCCGCGATCTCAGACACTGCGCAAGCTACCAGTCCACTGTGAGACACTCGGCCACAAAACTGCCTGGCTCTCTTGCCTGCAAGAATCCATGGACTAGTGGTGCATCGCAGGGCCCTTCTCTAGAGAGACGCACTCGTACACCAGTACAGAAGCGGCCATAAGACTAGTGGGTGCCCACTAAAGGAGCCGAGGCAGATGTAACTCCATATCACAAACCCACATGCACTACGGTATCCGCAGGATCGGAAACACTGTTCCTTGCCGCATAGAACAGGGTTGATTGGTCACATCACCAACTGCATTCCAGGGGTCAATTGCGTAGGCTTACGACGAACTGCAGCGACAGCATAGAGGGCCTGGGGGGAGCCCACTGCACTGAACTCTCGGTGCTACTACATAAATCCTCACTTTGGGCCCCAGTGACGGCCTGTCACGGAGGTGCTACGCCACATCCACGGTAGGGCATTGCATATTACCACGACAAACGGCCACATGTAATGAACTGTTCACTATAACGTAGGTGACTGCACTGACTTGCGTCCAAACTTCCGACTGTAATTTATTGTGGGGGCCTTGGCTGATCGCTCGCTGCGTCCACGAAATTCAGCTTCCTCCACCACTGAGGTGCTGATCTGCCATTGAAAGAGTTATTCTCGGAGTGATCGGCTGAGCAGGCTGGACTGCCTCCCACCAGTCGGACCAGCTGACGAGCCTGGGTGGCACCTTCCCTGGTCTGAATTTGATGGCACTCAATGCTGGCCTCTGCATACTGTATACTAGCCAAAATTTAAACAGCATATCCGGATGTACGGCCTACTCCATCTTGCGGCTCCAAAATGGGGAAGCCGGAGGAATGACAACCTAAACTCACGTTTGAGGCGAAGAAGACGGTTACTCGCTCAAGTACTGAGGAGCAAGCACAAGATATGGAAGAATCCTCTCAAGCGCACTCCTCCACCTCTGATGATGAGGTAAAAGCGCTTATTCTGGCAATGCAGCAAAATCTCACTTCCTTGTCAGGCAAAATGGACACGATGAACAGTCGCTTAGACTTCCAGGTGCTGAAAGTGGACAAGCATGACGAACAGATCAAGGAAGCAGAACAGAGGATCTCGAGCTCAGAGGATGCTGCGACTCAAATGCAAGAGCAAGTGACACAAATGGACAAAATCCTGAAAGTAATAGCCTCCAAGAATGAGGATCTCAAGGCCAGGAGCCAATAACATCCGCGTCCTAGGCATTTCGGAAACCACAAACACTGGTTGCATGGAGGACTACATTGAGCGCCTCCTGCGTGACACCTTTGGAGCAACCGTCTTCTCCCCACATTTGACTGTAGAGAGAGCTCATCGGTCTCTTGGGCCTCGTCCCCCCTCCGGGCAGTGCTCCGCGGCCTATTATTGCCCGGATCCTTAATTATCTAGATCGGGACTCCGCAATCCGCCTAGCACATGAGAAAAAGTCATTGACATATGAAGGAATGAACTTCACTATATTTCCTGACTTCACTGTTGCGATGCAGGACGCTCGCCGCAAGTTCATCCCCGTGAAACAACAACTCCGAAAGGCGCAAATTGACTGCACTCCTGTATCCAGCACGCCTAAGGGTTACACACCAACCTAAACAAAAGATATTTTTGAATCCGCATCAAGTAGAAGAGTTTCTCAAAAGTATTAACCGATGCTCGCCTTGATGGAATTCAGATGATCATTCTTCCTTGTCTCGTTCCCTGGAGCTGGCAGACGACTCGTAAATATGGGGGGATAACGCTGTTACTGCCTGACACTTATAGTCTCAAGACAGCGAAACTATAGCGTCGCTGACCCCCCCGTTGCCCAATCCACACTACAGGAGGAGGGCTCTTCGCATCTGCAAGAAATTGAACTTATAGACACCTAAGAGACCATAGATAGGCATACCTAGCATTCCAGTGGTAAGTGCCAGATATTTAATGTGCTACTGGTGAGAATTGGACAATGGTACTTTTTCTCCGCGACATAAAGCCGAGCATCCTCCCCCTGCCACTCACATGGGCTCACCTGCTGCTACAGCGGTTGGGTGTGAACATCGGGAACGGGGAGGCACATGTGTGATACCAGCGGTTCCCCCACTATGGGTGATCCCCCACACGACCTTTCTTCAACGTTGGTGTGGCGTGACCACATTGATAAGTTTGGGAAATGCTGGGGTTTGGGAGGGAAAAGTAATTCCGGCACAATTGGGGTGCTGTTGTGGGAGGGCTGGGGAAGGGGGGGAGACGGTTCTCCAGATAAGTTTGTTGTTAACTGCTACACTGAAAAATGACAGATAAATGATGCTCTAATGACAGTGGCATACAGTGCACAGGAGGGAGACCATCACTTATTACACACCTCTGGTACCCATGGTTGATTTGACGACTCAGCGGAGTCTACAGATCATTACGTGGAATGTACGGGGACTTGGGTACCCGCTAAAGCGTCGTCAGCTTTTGGCTTATTTAGATAGGCACCACATACATATTTCGCTAATACAGGAAACACATGTTCATCCACAACGCCCCACTACCTTCACCATGAAATGGGCAGAGCACCAATTAAACTCCTCGTATTCCTCATATGCTAGAGGCACGGCAATCCTTATTATAAAACAGACGCCATTCGCCCTCGCGGGTACGACATTGGATCACAACGGGAGATACACCATTGTGTGGGGGAGGTTGGGTATGGACACTGTCACTCTGGTGAGCTGTTACGGCCCAAATGTAGACGCTCCAGAATTTATCACAGTGCTATGGGGAAAAATACTCGACATAGGATCTACACATATCATATGGGGTGGGAATTTTAATGTCGCTCTCAGCCCAACTGAAGACAGATCAAACCCCGCACCACATCATTACAATAGGTCCTACCACGTTCTGCAGGGCATCAGATCGGAGATGGGACTGTTAGACGCCTGGCGACACTCTCATCCAAATGAGCAGGAGGGCACACATTTCACAGGCGCAGATTATTGCTTATTATCTAGAGGTTTAGGCCCCCTAATAAGAGATGTCATGCACCTGGCCAGAACATATTCGGACCATTCCCCGGTCAAGCTTACAATTGCCCCTCCTGGGTATAACAAACCACGTCGTGCTTGGAGACTTCAGCCCTTAATGCTACTGGATGCGGTATTCCACAGGGAACTGGAGGATGAAATCCAAGATTTCTTCCAAAGGAATAAAGGCTCCGTAGATGACGTAGAAACAATCTGGGAAGCCTTTAAGGTGACAATGCGAGGGATCTGTATCTCCAAAGTTTCGGTTGTGTTACTGCACATACAGAACACGATAAGAAAACTAGAAACGCAACTGGGGATGGGTGGGGACAAGGATATCCAACATGCATTCCAACATGCATTTCGGGGGAAACTCTCTGAATATACTGAGGCCGCAGACAGGGAAACGAAATTCCAGAGAAAATATTGGGTGGCCCGGAGATATGGGGAGGGAGTGCGGCCAGGAAAGACGCTAGCCGAAATCATACGTCATCCACTCTTCTCCAACTGTGTCTTAGAGATCATGGGGCCAGGAGAGATACTGCAGCGCGACACTACTGACATGCTATCTACATTTACCACACACTATTCAACGCTATACACCTCGCAGCACAGGGATCATTTTGAACTAGACAGCTTCCTTGGGGATGTTGCACTTGGCTGGCTGAGTGACACACAGAGGGAATTTCTCAGTGCCCCTTTCAAACTAGATGAAGTACGAGAAGCCATCATGCAACTACAGTCCGGGAAGGCCCCAGGCCTCGACGGGTTGCCAGCTGAGTTTTATAAAACATACGTTGACCGGATGGCTCCAATATTAAAGGAACTCTGTGAGGAATCACTTGAAGCTGGCAGACTTCCCCCATCCATGGGGGAAGCACTAATCACATCACTACTTAAACCCGGAAAGTCACCACTACAATGCAATTCCTATAGGCCGTTATCCCTAATTAAATGCGACGCCAAAATACTGGCTAAGATTACTGCGAATAGGCTAGCCTTGTTAATGGAAAAGTTAGTGCTCCCAGATCAGGCATGGTTCATTCCTGGTAGAACAACCACACATAACCTTCGTACCCTATTCTCTGTACTGCAGAACGTGGCTCCGGAGCTGCCACTGGCGGCAGTCTTCCTGGATGCCACTAAAGCATTCAATTCCGTCTAATGGGATTATCGCTATGGAGTACTGCAGCACATGGGGTTTACTGCCTTATTTCTGTCCTGGATACAGCTACTATATCAGCTGCCGACGGCAAGAGTCCTAATTACTGGCCATCTATCTGATGCATTTCCCATCTCTAGATGCACTTGGCAGGGATGCCCGCTTTCACCCCTACTCTTCGCGCTCAAAATTGAACCATTGGCGTCAAAGTTGAGGCAGCATCACCAGGATAAGGCTTTCCGATGTAACCTGCGACAAATCCTCATATCCTCATACGCAGACGACATAACGCTGTATGTAAGGCATCCACAAGATAATTTAAACCCTCTACTTAGAGAATTCATAGTGTTCGGTAAACTCTCTGGGATACATATAAATTGGGGAAAGTCCCAAATCTTCCCCTTGACCGATGTGGCCTCGCGTTTCCCCCTAGACTTCCCACTGGAATGGTGTGATTCAGACCTATGATACCTTGGGGTAGTAATAACTAGGGATAGGAATGAGCTGATGCGCCTCAACTATGGCACTGCGATGCATCGGATTACGGAAAACGTTACCCAATGGATCTCCCTACCGCTGACCCTAGCGGGATGTGTGGCATTGATCAATCTGGTTGTCCTGCCACAAATACTATATCTTTTTTAAAATATCCCATTTCATCCAGGGCGACACTTTTTTCATACACTACAGTCTGAAATGACGAGGCTGCTATGGGGGGGCAAACAACCCCGATTGAAATGGATAGTTCTCACCCAGCCATACGCTCAGGGGGGTTTGATGTGCCAGATTTCGAACTGTATCATGTATGTGCACAGGCTCATTATGCATTTTACTGGCTCGATCCCCCTAGATATATGCCACAAATTGCGGCTGAACACTGGTTGGCGGACCCAATTTCTTTAAATGGTATGCTGAACACACCTCCCCGCACACGCGACATTAAACCTACCACGATCACATGCACAGTAGACGCCTGGCGTCGCATTCTAACTCTCCTTCATTGTCCAATGTTATACTCACCGCTCCTCCCTCTCTATAATCCACGCATGCCTCACTTACAAGAAACAGGATTCCTCAAATTATGCGAATGCGCTAAAATCACCACATGGGGAGATCTCTATCAAAATGAGACATTTCGCACCTCTGAGAGCCTCCTCCAAGGGTTACAACCAACCTCGCTGGATATATCTCTTTATGTCAGGCTACACCAGGGTATGCATTCTATAACCCCAGACTATCCTCAGGAGCCCCCGACATTTTTTTGCATATGCTACTGCGAGCCACATCACCGGCACACTTGGTGTCCGTGCTCTATCACACTATATACACACAGCAGATGGAACCTTTCAGTTCTTCTCGTATTAAGTGGAATCAGGAGCTGGGACACGAGATAACTAATGAGCAATGGTTGTACTGCTGCATCCAAACAGAACAGGTTTCTGCCAGCTCTAGGCTCCGCATTACACATTACAAGTTCTTGCAATGCCTATATTATACTCCGGTCAAAATGTTTTGATTCAACTTGAGAACTACGGACAGTTGTGATAGGTACGGCAGCCTTGGTGCTGACTTTTTACACCTGGCCTGGGAGTGTCCTAGGGTGAATGAATATTGGGCCCAAATATTCGATGCCTTACACCAGATGGTTCCCATTACCCTAGAGTGCACGCCACTACTAGCACTGTTAGGCTACACTAAACTTATCCCAAAGTCCTGTTGCAAATTTGTTGCCATTGCAGTCTTATTAGCTAAGTGTAGAGTGGCTTGCAGATGGGGAAGAGGGCGGACGAAAAAATGTAAGGAATGGCTGGACGACTTGATATATTGCCAAGATCAATTGATTCTGTATGCTGAACTGTTACCCAGGGCTTCGAAGCCAAGACATATATGGAGTTCCCTGTAGAGCTACCTTCTTGCTCGGTCTGCAGAGTCCCTGCCTGATGTGTCAGGACCACTGGAAGAGTAAGGAACTTTACATATCAGGCATATACGACACATGGGGCACCTGAACAGACCTTGGATTCTGATATGTGTATCATTGCTCTGGTGGGGCATGTGTGATGTGTATTGTGTTTCATTACCCACTTGCACTTATGCTGAATAGCTACAATGATGTTGCTTTTTCATGTGATAACCTGCTATTGGCCCAGAGTTTAGTGCTTTCATGTTCAATAGAAGCCTAGCTGATTTCGTCGAGTGTAATGAATATTCCTGCGTGAGCAACTGTCCTCCTGTTCAGGCAAACTGTACTGTATAATATGAGTTCATCTTGTGTGACAATGCAATTGATTGTATCTCAACCTACCATGTCTGATGAATGTCATTGAGAATTTATTTTCTCCTTCATTGTTGTCATTGTGTTGTATTGACAGAAAAATAATAAAAAGAAACACATTAAAGAAAAAAAAAGAAATTCACTGAAATAAACATAGGTTTCAGGGACATTATAGTTAGAAATTAGCATTTGAATAACCTTTGTAATTCACTGAAAGAAACCATAGGTTTCAGGGACGTTATTGTTAGAAATTAGCATTACAAAAAACCTTAAAAATTCACTGAAAAAAACATAGGTTTCAGGGATGTTATAGTTAGAAATTAGCATTTAAAAAACCTTTGAAATTCACTGAAAAAACCATAGGTTTCAGGGACGGTATAGTTGGAAATTAGCATTTAAAAAACCTTAGAAATTCACAGAACAAAACATAGGTTTCAGGGACGTTATAGTTAGGAATTAGCATTTAAAAAACCGTGGAAATTCACGAAAAAAAACACAGGTTTCAGGGACGTTATAGTTAGTTGGAGATTTCCCTCATACAAAACAAGTGAAATTCGGCCGTTATAGTTGGTTGATCTAGCTATAACTGGCGCCCCCGCAATGCACTGCTGATGACGTCACTTAATACATCATTAATGACATGGTCAGTGACATCACTGATGACATCACTGATGACATCTCAAATGACATCAATGATGATATCATTGATATATCTTTTTATATAAATAAACAAAACTTCAAACTGTCTAAAATATTTATTGAGAGAAGCTATTTAATTAATCAGTTTTAACGTGTACTTTACGGTTATTGAATTTAATGAATTCACTGGTGAATTTTGAATTATATGCACTGTTTGCACATATTTTTGGAGATGTAATGAAATTAATAGGACTATGAATCATTGCTGCTATTTTAAAATTCATTCTCCTCTTACATGAACTTGTTTAAAAACTGTGGATTCTAAGTGATCTGTACAGATAATCATTGTAGTTCATTGCACTTCTTGAAAATCTTGCATTTGCACTTTTTGTCATGAAATGTTCACTAAATATACATTACAATTAGAAAAATGTGGAAAATGGCTGATACATATCGCCACCATATAACTAAGTGTGTTAGCAGTCTAGTATTTTCACAAGTAGTAGAAATCAACGAGGGTCTAAATAGGCACTTGTTACTTTAAATTGACGATCTAGATGGCCGGATTCTATGGTCCAGTTGAAGGCACAGAGCTGAAACGCGTAGACCATCCATGTTGCACTGTGGTGGTTGAATAAACACTGAGAAAAGAAGAATTACTTGTCAAGTCCTTTTCTTATGGTGCCGTGAAAATTCTGCTGTTTGGAGGCTTGGAGTAGGTGAGAATGAGTAGCACAAATGTTCAAACTATCTATGCACAATACCAACATATACTACATGCATGGCAAAAGAAGGACCTAGTTACCACACAGGAATACACATTTAAAAAAAATTAATATCCAGTTATTTCAACAATTTATTTTATACCAAAGACACATAAGGATCCATTCAAACCCCCAGGGCGACCAATCATATCGGCCCGCAATAGCCTCCTTGAACACACCTCATAGTACGTGGATTATTTTCTCCAGCCACATGTAAAATTATTACCTTCCTACGTACATGATACTAGTGACTTTCTTAACAAATTGCGAGAAATCAAATGGAAAAAGACATATACAATGATGGCTTTAGATGTATCATCGCTATACACAAGTATTAGACATGAAGATGGTATTGCAGCGATTGAACACTATCTAAACAAAGAAAATGACCACTGTGAGGAACAAGAGAATGCTTTTAGACATGATTCTATTTTGCCTTACCAATAATGTGTTTATGTTTAACAATATTATATACCAGCAAACTAGAGGAGTAGCCATGGGGGCCAGCTTCTCACCTAGTTATGCCTGCCTACACATGGGGAGGTGGGAGGAGATGGTCCTCAAAGCACTACTGCAGAATGAAAACAAGATGATATTGTGGCTACGGTATATAGCTGACTTGTTTGTCATATGGGATGGCACTAAAGATTCAGCCCTTCAATTTGTAACAGACATCAACATCAATGAGATTAATTTACATTTCACTGCAACCATAAGTGATAACTCTGTTACATTCCTTGACACTCAGGTATATGTTGTTAAAGACAAAATTGAAACTAAATTGTTTAGAAAACCAACATCAGGCAATCCAACTTTACATGCGGGCAGTGCACATCCGCAGCACCTTGTCAAAAGTATTCCCTATGGCGAGATGCTGCGGATGAGGTAATTACACAGCAATGACAATGATCTCAAACTTGCCCAACATGAGCACAAACTGAGATTTTTAGCCAGAGGCTACTCACCAAAGATTATTGAATCAGCCATTAGCAAATCTATGGTCAAAACTAGAGTTGAGCTATTACAGGACAAGAAGGAAGACATGACAATAAGAAACATTGTACAAGGCCCTAACAATGAGGAAACAAAACAAAAGAATTTGAGACTCATATTACAGTATAGTAACCAACACAACCAAATCAAATCAATTTTACATAAAAACTGGCCATTGGTTTTGAGCGATCCTATCATTGGGCCTGATTTACCAACCAGGGTGTCTGTGACATATAGTCGGGGTCCATCTATGAGAGACCAATTAGTAACAACCAATCCAGAAGTGATTGACTCGACTAACTGGCTTCAAAAACGCAAAGGTTTTTCCCGTTGCAAAAAATGCAAGGCATGTCAACACGGAACAAATATGACGGAGTACAAAACCACATTCAGTGACAGAAAGCATGCCATCAACAAGTTACTAACATGTAAAACTGACCATGCAGTATATGTACTTACTTGTCCTTGTAACCTGTTATACGTGGCAGCACAAAGCTTGCGGCCCACAAACGTATACTACAACATCTCAGGGCAATTAGCAACCAGGACAATATGTATCCAGTGGCTCGCCACTTTAAAGACAGTCACCTCTCCAACAACAAAGAACTTAAATATTTTGTTATTGACACTGTGCCTCCGAGTAGACGAGGCGGCAATAGGGAGAGTGCCCTGAGACGTTTAGAAACACGGTATATCATCGACCTTGACACCAAGCAGCCGAATGGCTTGAATGTATCGGAAGACCTATACACTTGCTTATAAACATCTTTCAAACATGATAATCCTCTTTTTGGCTTAATCGATACTGACATATTATGTAACAGACTGATCTGTACACAATATTATGTTAGTAAGAAATCTTTTATCAAATTTATAGCTAAATTACAGATAGTATAAGAATGATTAATTGAATGTACACAAGCTTTACAACCATTTCTATCAGGAATAATAATAAGACACCTGGAGTTTTAATTCCATGAAATGTTTAATATATATATTTAAAAAAATTATTTGTATTCACCTTTTACACAATTTTTCCCTTTTGGACAGACTCATTTTATAATAAGGTATATTATTGTAACATTAATGTACTACTATATAAGCATAAGTTTGCACAATTAAGCCCATTCAAGGTAACAATTGAATATACTTTTATATGATCATAATTTTAGATATTTAATGAATTAATTTATTATTTTTAATTCAATATTTATTTAACAATTGTCTAAATTGAAAGAATGGAAAAATGATTTGCACTGTGTATGGCATAGGTTATAACAAATAGCTGCGATTTTGCACATTATGTACTCATAGTCTGCGATATATGTCCTATTGCGTTACTTAGGGCACCTGGTAACAATAATATATTCACAATTAGGAAGTAATAGGTATGTAAAGGATAACATTCCAAGCGATACCTATAGAATATGGATAAACTGTTACTTCATAAGTTGTCTCTAAATAGGTATTTGACCATAATTTAGGAATGTCAATACAATTAGATAGTAATGGTACAATTGACATGGATATTGATCTAGACATAATATACCAGACACACAATAGCGTGGGCATATGCCAATACACATTGCACTAATTGTATTATACCAATACCGTTATGAGACTTTTTAGATTGATGCTTAAAGAGGTTTGCTGAGACAGTCTGACTCAACACGAATAGCACTTGCACTTTCATTTATGGACACTTCACTATTTTTATAACTATAATTGTATGTGTAAACGGATGCCAGGCAATGACAAAAGTACATAATGACGTCACAACAATGACAAATGTTTTTTGTTGAAATCATGGAAACAATGTGTTATTATCTCTAGTGCTTCATATTTAGAAATTACGTTGTTATGCCATAACTATGACTCAATATTCTACTATGTATATTATAAGTTATTCTACTTTCATCATAAGTAAGCACTTTATCAGATCGTAAAAATTATGTTACAAACATGATTGTTTATATCTATTTATCTTGTGGCGATTTCAACAATTAGTATAGTTTCAAAGACTGCCTACTATGTCTATTTCGACTAGGGTCACGTGAATGCATTACATTTTTGCACTGTCACTCTAAAAATGAAGAAACTCTCTGTACCTGTGTCATCTGATCAAGGTTCTTGTTGAACCGAAACGCGTCAGGACCGAGCAGGCAATAAAATTCACTTTTTGGCACTATTTGGTGGTCCGTTTCCATTCATGCTGCAAGCTAAGGAGTGACGGAGTGCTGCGATATATATATATATATATATATATTCACTGAAAAAACCATAGGTTTCACACATGTTATAGTTAGCGGAAATTTTACTGATAAAAAACCAATGAAATTCCCCCGTTATAGTTAGTGCAGGCAACTATAACTCACGCGACCGCAATCCTCTGCTGATGCTAATACTGTATTTAGACACTTATTTGCCCATGTCTTCTTCCATACATTTTTAGCTATACATATATTACAAATATTTTTTTTTCATAAAGACACATATGTCATCAGCAGAAGATTGCGGTCGCGTGAGTTATAGTTGCCTGCACTAACTATAACGGGGGAATTTCATTGGTTTTTTATCAGTAAAATTTCCGCTAACTATAACATGTGTGAAACCTATGGTTTTTTCAGTGAATTTGCAAGGTTTTTTAAATGCTAATTCCTAACTATAACGTGTGTGAAACCTATGGTTTTTTCAGTGAATTTGTACGGTTTTTTAAATGCTAAGTTACTTTACGCCATTCGTGGCGTGCGCGCCCACTTAACGCAGTTCGTTCCGTGCGCGCACGGTGCGCTTCGCGCACCGTGCGCGCACAGTGAGCACGCGGTGCGCTTCGCGCACCGCGCGCCCACTTTACGCAGTTTACGCAGTTAGTGCCTTTAGTGCCGTGCACGCACGGTGGGCACGCGGTGCGATGACAAAGCAAGAAAGCACGTCAACAAATCTGTTTCTGCTTTCCTCCGTGACTATGGTATGGGTGCCATTTACCACAACAACTTGCGTTATGACATGCAAGACATTTATAGAGGAGATGGTGTGCACTTCAATGATGAAGGGAACAGAGTCTTCCTCTTGAACCTTAGACTCTGCATCGGTACTTACTTGTAGGTACCACTAAAAAATCATTTCATAAACACAACGGCTCTTTTTAGAGCCCCCTAATATCTAAACACTTAAATCTGATTTTCATTTTTTTTTTTTTTTTTTTTCCTACCGTACGCTTACCGTAAGCTTACCGTACGCGTACCCCGTGATTTTTTTTAAAATCAATAAATGTTTTCTTTGTACTTTTCTGTCCTTCTTTGACCCCCTTACAAATGTTAGGGGGTCTGTAACTCTCCTCATTGCCCCCTTTCCTTGTTTTCACTCTTTTTTTTCAGAGTGAAATACACAAAATGGCGGCCGCCGCTTCCTGGTTTCGGCCGATTCGAATGTTTACTAAGATCTAAGAGCCAATCAGAATCGCGCTCGCGCACGCCACCGTACGCTTACCGTAAGCGTACGGTAAGCGTACCGTAAGCGGGCTCAGATATATATATTGATTTAAAGGCTATTTTCTCAGAATCTACTGAACAGATTTACACCAAACCTACAAAAGGCACTTCCTTGACCTAGGGACTACCTCTCTGCCAAATTTTGAGTAATTCTGTTCAGCCGTTCGGGCTGTAGCTCGTTCTAAAGGTCCTATGGAAAAATGCATGGGAAAAACGCGTTTTGGGACCCCCCTTTTATCTCAGCCCCCGCTTGACGGATCCCCCCGAGACTTTCAGGGTAGGAGCGGAGCGTAGCGCCCCACCTATTTTGAGAAATTCGCGAGGATTCGTCAACCGGCGCCAAAGTTATTCAAAATAGAATGTTGAGGTTTTCCTATGGAAACGTGGTCCTAACAATAACTACCTACTGGCGACCGCCAGTAGGTAATATATATATATATATATATATATATATATATATATATATATATTTATAGCTACCAAGTTGCACCAAAAGCCAAGGCACTCGTAGGCGGGTGCTGTAACGTGGTGGTGCCCCGCGTTCAAAATCAGCGCTACCAACAAAGTCCACACTTTCGGACAAAGTACAGCACTCAGGGAGTATTCCGTAGGTTTGTTTATTCAGCAACAAACAAAAGACAGACGCGTTTCAGGTTATCCTTCTTCAGTGTCTAGTTGCGCTAGCCGCGCGAGAGCATTTTGAAATCAAAAGGCCATTGACGTCACTTCCCCCACCGGTATAGCTAATGCAATATTCATCTATCACATGGCGGCCATCTCAACAGGGTGAAGTTAACGTACAAAGTTATATGGATAAACACTTCTTCCTGTTTATCGCTCGACATTCAAGAGTAAAATCATCAACATCAAGACTACACAATTGTTACAAATCCAGCTATAAAAGCATGAATGCAATCAAGATGTAATTAGCTAAACATATTATAAATGTCGCTTCACAGTTGTGTGTCATAAAAAGCTACATATGTTCATAAAATTAAGCCGTGTATTCACTTTTTGGCACTATTTGGTGGTCCGTTTCCATTCATGCTGCAAGCTAAGGAGTGACGGAGTGCTGCGATATGTATATATATATATCTATATATATATATAGTCTCTTCCAAGCGCTTTGAATGAACAAAGTATGGCACACACTCAAACTGATAGTCCAAATTACTTTATTTTGCTCCCATCGGCAGACAAAAAAAAAATATATATATATATTTGCAAGACACTATCGGGCTCATTAGGATGGCTCACGGACTGGAGTCCGTCTGCCATCCTGGTGTAAACCGGGACTATCTGCCCTGCCTGTGGAGGTTCCATGGTGGACAGTCTTTGCCACCGCCACGGTTGCATGGCGATTCTTCTGGCATCCTAATTTAGTGGAGGAACTCTCGGTCGGCGTACGGAAGGACTGCCACCGCATGGCTGGCGGTGGCGGTCCTTATGCCATCGTAATCGACCTCTATGTCTTATTTGGTGTGATTTTGATATTCCTTAGGAATTTTTATATGTAAAGGGTACTTAGAGTTATGGGTGTATGAGCTCAACATGCAGTTTCTAATGAATCATTGAGGGTTGAGAAAAGCTACATATAGCCCATTTGGGCCTGATTTAATTGATGTGTTGGTACATGTGAATAGTTCCTTCTACTTAGCTTTATACTGCTTTAATTCATCAGTTATTTGGAAAAATAGATATCTATGTGCATAAAGAATGAACACATGATAACTTAACCATCGCTACATCCATTCACCCCCTATTTTTAACCGTGAATTGCCATTGATTGCATGTATTGCAGAGCACACTTTCAAATACATACACCATCCCCATACTTACGTTTTCCATTGGAATTGTCCCACATATGTGGCTTATAACCTAAGATTTCATTTTTAAATCTTATTTTTTATATCCAATGCTGTCTATTGATTTTGCATATATTTTGGTATTTCTACTTGCAATGTGCCATTAACATGCTTGTACAGTATTGCTTGTATTGTTTGTGCATTGTATTGTTTGTCCACCCAAACGCGTCAGAGCCTTCTGTCTCCAGTAAACTTGTGATCAAACTTCAGCGTGTCAGTGCCTGTTTATTTTTATGAAGAACAGGATTGCTGTACATATATATATATATATATATATATATATATATATATATATATATATTATCTACTGGCGGTTGCCAGTAGATAGTTATAGTTAGGACGGTATTTCCATAGGAAATCTCAAAATTCTATTTTGAATAACTTTGGCGCCGGTTGACGAATCTTCGTGAAATTTTCAAAACTAATGGGGCGCTCCGCTCAGCTCCTACTCTGAAAGTCTCGGGGTGATTCGTCAAGCGGGGACCGAGAAAAAAGGGGGGTCCCAAAACGCGTTTTCCCCAGGCATTTTTCCATAGGACCTTTAGTCGAAGGTACAACCCGAATGCCTGAACAGAATTACTTGCAATTTGGCAGAGAGGTAGTCCTCAGGTCAGGGAAGTGCCTTTTGCCGGTCTGGTGTCAATCTGTTCAGTATTCCCTGAGAAAATAGCATTTAAAAGCATATAAATATCTATACGCGCGCACCGTGCGCGCACCGTGCGCGCACGTGCGCACGGTGCCGTGCGCGAGAGCGAAATTCTGATTGGTTGTTAGATGTCAGTCAACATTCGAATCAGTCGAAATCAGGAAGTGTCGGCCGCCATTTTGTCTCTCGCACTGAAAAGGAAAGGGGGAAAAAGGTGGAAAACGTGAAAAGGGGGCTGGGAAGAGAGTTCCTGACCCCCTAGCCTTTGTCAGGGGGTCACAGAAGGACCCCCAGGGGGGAAAAAACATTTTCATTTTTTTTTTTAAATCGCGGGGTGCGCGCACGGTGCGCGCACTGTAAAAAAATTAAAATATATTAAGAAATACATAACTTAGCATTTACAAAAACTTACAAATTCACTTAAAAAACCATAGGTTTCACACACGTTATAGTTAGGAATTAGCATTTAAAAAACCTTGCAAATTCACTTAAAAAACCATAGGTTTCACAAAGGTTATAGTTAGGTGGATATTTCTCTCGTAAAAAACCAATGAAATTCCCCTGTTATAGTTAGTTCAGATAACTATAACTCGCGCGACCGCCACTCTATCACAAGGATGATGTCATGAGTGATGCCACTGACCATGTCTTGATCTACCTCGTAGAAAACTCCTATTATGCAACCTGGGACTGGTAGTGGCCAAGAGAGATGTCGCCTGTCACTGGGGAACCCCCGATTTCCCCACACTCGTAGAATGGAGGGTGGGTATGGATTTATATATGGTTGCAGAAAGGGTGACATATAAAGCCTTGGGCTGCCCCAAAAAGTTCACCAAGATCTGGGCCCCATGGTTAAGACACTATGGTCTAGAGATAGAAAATGAAGACTGTGATAACAGTCATGCACCGGATTGAGTCAGAGACAAAGGAGGGAGAGGGACTGCTGACTACACCCCTGGGCCGAAACCCACACAATGGGGAGCGGGGCGGTGGAGACTCCCAGCAGCACATGTTGGCCTCACTGTGAAGTTGGGCCCCCAGTATTGCACTCAGCTCCACCAGTATCTGGTCCCAATAGATCTCTATAAGAGGACATTCCCACAATGTTTGTATGTATGTGCTGCGTTGGGCTTTACATTTCAGGCAATTGGGTGTGTCTGCTCTCCCCATGGCATGGAGGCGTGCCCGTTCAAAGTATACTCTATGCAAGATTTTGCATTGCAGCAGGCGCAGTCATAGCTTATTCGTGACTTCAATCAGGTGTATTAGGGCCGCCTCCCAGTCAATGTCTAGTAACTGCCTGTAAGAGGGATCTCAAGCAGTAATGAGGCCAAAATTGAGTGGTTTATCAAGTTTGTTTATTAACTCGTATTGCACAGTCCGATACGTTGGGGTCCTCCTCTGGTTTGAGCTGCACACCTTTTCCACCAGCTTCCTCCCTTGGGACCTTTGGGGATGTAATGGCATCCTGGCTTCACAGCAGGTCCGTGGTCCCGGTTCCGGAATGCGTCCAAACACAAGAAAACAAAGAGAATAATACCACGTCAGTGGGATAACGAGACGCTTCCAATGCAGAGGAGCGGGGAGTGAAGGAGGAGTCACCAAAAACTGCCGACACCGTGAAGACCCAGCTGTGACCTCCCTCTCATTCACCACCCTCCCCTACCGTGTCCTGAGAACCCCCGTAGCTTTGCCCGTACCTTGGTAAGCCACCCTCCTCCTGGAGGGTGGCTGGGCGGAACACGGTATCGTTGGCCTCCTGGCTTGACGTCTTCGGCGGGGTCCGCGGCTCTTGTCTCGTCTGCTTTCCGTCCGTCTGACTTCTCTGGTTTCCACGCTTCCGGCTCTCCTCTCGCCCAGGATTCTCCTTCCGTATACGTGCAGGGGCTCCCTTCTCTTGTTCCGTCCGATCCCTCACCGAATTGGACGGCCGAGTACAACGTCAAAGGCCACGCCTCCGAGGTCTCCGAGGGGCTCTCGTTAAAGGGCTCCAGATCTGCCTTCAACTGGCTGATCAGTTGTCCCGATTTCCGCGGACTCCCAACACATGCCCCCCCCTGGAGATTTCCCGATCGGGGGGACTAGGAAAACGTGACAGGTAGTCGGCATTGCCCTGGTCTCTGCCTTTTCGGTGAAGCACCTGGAAACGATATGGCTGAAGGGCCAAGAACCATCTAAGAACCCATTTGTTGGTGCCCTTATTCCTCTGCAACCAGGTGAGCGGAGAATGATCTGTATACAGCAGAAAGGAGCGTACTTCTAGATGGTATCTTAACTTCTCTATACTCCATTTGATGGCCAAGCACTCCTTTTCTATCAAGGGATATGCCCTCTCTCTGGGGAAGACTTTCCTGCTGATGTATAGAACAGTCCGTTCCAGCCCCTCCTCATCTAACTGAGAGAACAGCTCCTATTCCGATCCCCGAGGCATCAGTCTGTAAGATGAAGGTTTTCTGGAAGTCTGTTGTAAGTAAAAAAGGGGATGTGGTTAACGTGTTTTTCAGGAACTGAAAAGCCAAGAGCTCTTTGGTGGTTGGGGACCTAAGGTGACTGGGATCAGTGTTTTTCTTCAGCAGATCGGTAAGGGGGCGGCGGTATCAGAAAAAAGGGGGATAAAGCGCCGGTAATATCCAACCAAACCCAAAAAGGCCCTTAGTCCTTTTTTTGTGATGGGATACAGGGTGTCTTGGATAGCCCTGACCTTTTCGCTTTGGGGTTCGGTTAAGCCCTTTCCTAACAAGTATCCCAGGTATTTTACTTTCTGATAGGCGAATCTGGATTTTTTTGCGTTGACATGCAGTTCTCATTTCTTAGTTCAGTGAGGATGGCTGATAAATGGTACAGATGCTCCTCCCAGGTTTTTCTAAACAGAACAATATCGTCTAGATATGCTGATGAATAACCTTGATGATATTTTAGAAGAGTGTCCATCAGCCGTTGGAAGCTGGCTGGGGCACCAAGTAGGCAAAACGGTAGGACTGTAAAGTAAAACAAGCCCTCTGGGGTAGAAAACGCCGTTTTCTCTTGGTCCTCAGGGTGAAGGGGGATCTGCCAGTAGCCTTTGGTGAGTTTGATGGTAGTGATATAACGAGCCTCACCAAGGCGCTCTATCAATTCGTCGACCCGCGGAAGGGGGTACCCGTCCTGCTTGGATATTTGATTCACCGCCATGAAGTCAATGCAGAACCGGGTACTACCATCCGGCTTCGGGACCAGGACAATTGGTGAGCACCAATTACTTCTGGAGGGCACCACCACCCCTAGGGCCATCATATCGGCTACTTCTTTTTTTAGGGCCGCCCTACGGGCCTCGGGAACCCGATACGGTCTTTGTTTGACTATAGTCCCCTCAATGGTGGGTATTGTATGGGTTGCTAAGGTGGTTCTACCGGGCTGGTCTGAGAAGACGTCGGAAAACGACTGCAGGAGGTCCCTTATTTGTTTTGTCTCCTGGGGCTCTAAGTCTGGGCTAAGGAGGGTGTCCCCCACTATGGTCTTTGATGGGCTAGCAAGAGAAACGGTACAGGGCTTCTTAGGGACGGGCCCTAGCCATTTTTTAACAGGTTTACGTGATACATCTGGGTCTTCCCAGGGGAGAGCCGTAACACGTAAGTGATGTGTCCGATCCTTTGTATTGTCTCATAAGGGCCCTGCCTCTCTTTTCTGAATTTGTGGCTGGAGGAAGGAAGGAGAAGCGGGGCGCAGTCCCCAGGGGTTAGCTCTCTTCATTTCTTACCCTTGTCATACTGGTATTTTTGTTGGGTCTGAGCCTTTTCTAGGTTCTCATGGGCTAAGCACCTCAATTTACATAGCCACAATTTGACCTGATTAGCATATTCCAATAGGGTTTGGGCCTCAGCTACCCCTTGTTTCTCCCAACTTTCCTTTGTGATTTCAAGGACTGTACGTGGTTTTCTCCCGAACATTAATTTGAAGGGGGAGACCCCTAAGCTACTCTGGGTAGTGCTACGGATCACAAACAGGGCCAAGGGCAACAACTGATCCCAATTCCTCCCATCCCCACTCAACAGTTTCTTTAAGATGAGGTTTAGGTTACCTTGATAGCGTTCCACTAGACCGACAGTTTAGGGGTGGTACACAGATGTTTTGATATGTTAGATGCCCAATTGTTTGCATACCTCCCTCATTAAACGAGAGACGAAGGGTGTACCCTGGTCTGTTACCAGCCCCCGTGGGAATACCATCCTAGAAAATACCTCTATCACCCTCTGAGCTATCATGGTGGTGGTAGCTCTTCGTAGTGGAAGGGCTTCAGGGTAACAATTGGCATTATCAACCAACACGAGGACGTATTGGTGTCCCTTGCTGGACTTGGGGAGAGGTCCTATGAGGTCCATGCCTACGCTTTCAAAAGGACGACCTATAATGGGTAGGGGCTGTAGAGGTATTTTGGGGGGAATATAGGGATTCCTCTTTTGGCAAATGGCACACTCCTGGCAGTACTTCTTAGTCTGGAGATATATGCCTGGCCAATAGAAAGAACCTAGGATTGCCTGGCTAGTCTTCTATGCTCCTACGTGACCTGAGAGAAGATGGGAATGTGCAAAAAAATAGGATCTGCTCTCTAAAACTGGTGGGGACTAGTAACTGGGACTCAGCTCCTTCCTAGCAAGGTGATAGAGGAGTCCGTTTTGTTCCAGAAAACAAGGATAAGTGCGTTGGGGGCTATTTCTTGTTTCCTGTGCTCCTTGCCATGCGTTTCTAAGAGAGCCGTCGTTTAGCTGGGCTGCCCTGAAGCTGCTGTCAATGGCCCAGGGCTTGGAGGTCAAAAGAGTGTTGTGAGGACCCGGGTCTGCTACACTTACGCCAAGAGCATGGGATAGAAGAATAGGAAAGGAAGGATTATCAACCCCCAGGATCAGGGCCTCGGAAAGGGTAGGGAGCACCCCTACAGTGACCGAGGTGCTTTTGCCTGTCTTTCTGCGTATGGACAACTGCGCTTTCTGGTACTCTCTGATATCTCCATGCACACAGCGGATATTAACTGTTCTCTCTGGTATCATAGTGGAGGCGGGGACTATGTCTTTTCTGGCTAGGGAGTGCTTGCACCCTGAATCTAGAAGAGCTGTTACCTCCCTGTGGTTTACCAATAGACTCACGTAGTAGATGTGCCCTGTCTCTTGGGCAAAGAGGACGGAACGGGGATCGTAACTGACGTCCATGGGTCCGGCTTCACTCTTGTCCTTTCTCTTCCTACAAAAGCGGGCTGTGTGGCCCCACTCGCCACATTCGAAACATTGAGGACCAGACGTGGTTGAGTTCTCTGGTCTTACAGTCCGGGTTCTAAACTGTTCCAGGGGTACTTTAATGGGTTTCCTGTCATACTTCGTCACTGCGGCCCCTTTTTGGTTTTTCTCTGGCTCCTTTACTGACTGGCGACTTTGTGCCCTGGCGTAGGAGGTGGCCATTTCAACGGCGTGCTCCAAGGTCAGACCGGCGTGTTGCCTGAGCCACCTTTGGGTACCATAGGGCAGGGCATCGAGGAACTGCTCCAGGTAGATATTACTCATTACGTCTTCCATGTTGGACTCTTGGGGTTTTAGCCAACGATCAGTGGCGTCCTTGATCTTGTCGTTTTGGGGGTGTCACCTGCGAGGCCACGTTCTTGTCTGAATTGGAGACGGTGGGTCTCGTCATCCACGCCTAGGTGGTCTAGGATATACTGCTTCACTGTACCATCCTTATTGATGACGATGACCTGGTACGCTGCTTGTGGTTTGGCAATAAGGAGAGGGGCCAAGTAGAAGGGCCACCGGTCCGTCGGCCATCCGCTAGCCCTGGTAGCTCTTTCGAAGTTTAGGAAGAAGGAAATAGGATCCTCCCCTGGTATGTGTTTCTGTAGCGGGATAATGGTGCCAGGGGGTGCAGGGCTTCTTCCCTGTCCGATGCCCATAAGTATGTGTCTCTGGCCCTCTGCCAACTTGACCATCTGGTCGGCCTGTTGTTGTATGGCCGCTGTGAAAGTAGCTCTGTCTATTTCGGCCTGGCTGGAGCTTCTCTCAACAGCCCACTCCAGCTTGGCCCGGCCTTCCTTCAATTAATGCACCAAATTCTCCATCATGTATCGAGGAGGCTATTCCCGCATTCTCCACCACTTTGTAAGAGGGACTGTACTCGGGGGGATCTCAAGCAGTAATGAGGCCAAAATTGAGTGCTTTATCAAGTTTGTTTATTAACTCGTATAGCACAGTCCGATACGTTAGGGTCCTCCTCTGGTTTGGGCTGCACCCTTTTCCACCAGCTTCCTCCCTTGGGACCTTTGGGGATGTAATGGCATCCTGGCTTCACAGCAGGTCCGTGGTCCTGGTACAAGAATGCGACCAAACCCAAGAAAACAAAGAAAATAATACCACATCAGTGAGATAACGAGACGCTTCCAATGCAGGGGAGTGGGGAGTGAAGGAGGAGTCACCAAAAAACGCCGACACCGCGAAGACCCAGCTATGACCTCCCTTGCATTCACCACCCTTCCCTACCGTGCCCTGAGAACCCCTGTAGCTTTGCCCGTACCTTGGTAAGCCACCCTCCTCCTGGAGGGTGGCTGGGCGGAACACAGTGTCGTTGGCCTCCTGGCTTGACGTCTTCGGCGGGGTCCGGGGGTCATGTCTCGTCTGCTTTCCGTCCGTCTGACTGCTCTGGTTTCCATGCTTCCGGCTCTCCTCTCGGATTCTCCATCAGCATACGTGCGGGGCTCCCTTCTATTGTTCCGTCCGATCCCTCACCGGATTGGACGGCCGAGTACAACGTCAAAGGCCACGCCTCCAAGGTCTCCTCCGAGGGGCTTTTGTTAAAGGGCTCCAGACCTGCCTGTGTAGAAGGCAACAGTACGGCGTTAACCCCTTCAACTGGCTGATCAGTTCTCCCAATTTCCGCAGACTCCCGATACTGCCCTGTTGTTTTTTCCCATCTAGATCTACGGGGCCCCAACCTATCTGGGATATTATTAATTAATGTTTTATAGATCCAAGGGACTGCTTTGTCCAGGATTTCTCCCTGCAGTAGTCTACCTTTGAGTGGGGTGCAGAGTGTTGTAACTGCAAAAAAATAACTCTTTAAGTACATTGGCCAGTCTGGAGATTCCTACTATATGCCACCGTTTAAAGCCTGTTTATCTATGGTGGTCTCGCACCCTTCCAAAGCGGTGTTGCCTTCGTCAGTTTTTTATCCCATTTCATTTGGTGTTCAGCCCCTTCTATGCCTCCACAACTCTCTGAGTGGTAGACAGTAATTGTCTGGTACCTCCGCCCGAATAAATGGCGAAAGTGTCAATGCTGTCAAAATTGGAGTCTCTCCAAGCCGTAAGTGGGGTGATCTCCGGGCATGTGTTCCCATTCATTAATGAGTATTGGGTGGGCCGCCCGATAATAGGATTGTATGTCCGGTAAGGTTATCCCTCCATTGTATTGGTTGCACTGAAGTGTGGGTAGTGCTATTCGCGGGTGGTGCCCGTCTCAGATGAGTGTGCTTAGCTCCGCATTGATGGCGGTGAAGATTGACTTTGAAATTCGACAGTATGTGTTTTCCAATACATATAGAAGTTTCAGAAACGTTATTATTTTGTACATGGCGGCTCTCCTGAGAAGTGTCAGAGGGAGCCGTTTCCATAGCACCATGTCTCCCTGGAAGTCCACTAGTATTCGCTTGATGTTAAGGTTGATGCACACTGTGTCTTTGGTGGGTACATAGAGCCCCAGGTATCGAAAGCCCTCCCTAACCACCATAAGTTGTTCTGGTATACTATCAGTATTGAGCGAGCCCCCTACCATATAGAGACTGGATTTGTCTCAATTAAGATGGTATCCAGAATTGTCACCAAATTCTCTAAATAGTTGAAGTATCAATGGGAGAACCGCGTCTGGGTCACTAATATATAGTAGTACATTGTCTGCTTAAAAAGATTCGCTCATCTCCAAGGAGTCTGGTGTCATCACTAAAACTGCTCAAGTCTGGGCGCGCCCTGATTAGACAGTGGCTCTAGTACCAGTGCAAATAGTAGTGGGGTCAAAGGTCACCCCTGTCTAGTGCCTCTTTTCACAGGGAAGTCTGCCGACGTCTCACCATTGACGCATACCCTAACTCTTGGGTTAGTGTATATTAGTTCTATCCATGCCATAAAGGAAGGTCCAAAACCAAACTTCAGCAGGGCCTGGCGTATAAATGGCCAGTGAACCGTGTCAAAGGCTTTCTCGGCATCTAGAGAGAGGAGGGCATGAAGGGCTAGCCTATTTTTGACTGTTTCTAGCCAG
The DNA here is from genome assembly GCF_964204655.1 of Triturus cristatus. Lineage (NCBI taxonomy): Eukaryota > Metazoa > Chordata > Amphibia > Caudata > Salamandridae > Triturus > Triturus cristatus. The sequence goes on from NC_140582.1 coordinate 9,257,339, forward strand.
TTAGCCAGATGGAGGAGGTTGAAGCGTGTGGCGCGTTGGAGCATGAAATCCGACTGATCGCAGTGGATCAGTGAAGTGATCACTGTGAGTAAACGGGATGCCAGAATTGAGGCCAATATTTTGGTTTCTACATTAAGTAGCGATATGGGGTGGTATGAAGCACAATTTGTGTGAGGTTTTCCGGGTTTGTGGATCACTGCTATGGTGGCTTGACATAGGTCAGTTGGAAGTGTCCCTTCTACCAAAGCTGCATTGAACATGTTTAAAAGGTGCGGGGCTAATAGGCTGGCATTGCGCTTGAAAAATTTGGATGGCAATCCATTTGGTCCCATAGCTTTCCCTGATTTTTGTCTGCCACTTCTTGTAGTGTAAAGTTGTTATCAAGGGCCGTTCGGTCCTCATGTGTGATCTTGGGGGTGTGAATGGTACTAAGGTAGTTATTTTTTCGTGCTTCGTCTGCTAGGGGTCTGTCCTCATAGAGGGCTCTGTAGTAGCGAGCAAATGCGTCTGCCACCGCCTGTGCAGTCATGTGAACCATCCCAATTTCATGAATCTCAACCACCCACCTTGCCTATCTCTACCTGTTGCCTAGCCAAGCTTGTATCTTCCTGGCTCTGTCCTCAGACTCGTAGCGTCAATGTTGCATGGCCTGAAGTTGGGTTCGTACTTCTCGCTCCACTAGCATTCAGTATTTTCTTCGCATCCCCGCTATCTGGCCAAGCAATTGATTATTTGGGTCAGGATTAATGTGTCTCTCTAGGTCAAGGAGTTCCTATTCTAAGGCCTCAATCTGGCAAGTCTCTTCTTTTCATTTGTGGGCTATTATTTTTTGCGCTCTGTCACGCAACACTGCCTTGTATGCCTCTCATAGTGTAACTGCAGAGGGCACTGTGCACTCATTTTCATGAAAATACAGCTCTGTGCCTGTGCGGATCTCCTTGGCTACTGTGTAGTCATGTAAGTCCCAGGCCGACAGCCTCCACTCCCACTGAGACTTGGTGGTACTCCCCCCCACCGTCAATCACAAAGGTGAGTAGTCAGATATGCCTCTAGCTAAATACTCTGGTTTTTCAATTCCGCCCAACTCACCGGCAGGTGCGAGAAAGTAGTCCAGCCTGGAGAAGGTTCTATGTGCCCCTGAGAAGTATGAGTAGCTTCATACTCTGGGGTTGTGTCTACGACAGAGATCAGTTAGCCCTAGAGAGTCTTCAAACTTAGCTAGTGGAGTAGGTATGCGTGTCCCCTCACTTACCTTGGAACAGTATATGCGTGGGTCCAGTACATCATTAACCTCTTCAGTGCCCCGCCCTTTCCCCCTCCTGTGCCGGGCATTGTATTAGCGGGCGGGGTCCATGACGAGATAGTCTCGTCATGGGTACAGCGCAACCGCGCTCCATGACGAGACTATCTCGTCATGGGCATAGAAGAGGTTAAAGTCCCCATCCATTATATGTGTGGAGGGGCCAGACCCAAGAAGTATCTCGGCTAGCTTGTTAAGTGTTTGGCATTGTAGTCCTGTCAGTGCATATGCACTGATCAGGGTAAGTTCCCTCCTGCCCCTTGTTCCCTGTACTTCAGCATACATGCCATTGGGATCTGTCCAGTTCTTGGTGTTGGTTTCCTGACTAGCATGGTGACTTCCCTCGATCCAGACGAGAAGCCCGAGTGTGCCAGCGCGGTTTAGAGCCCCCTCCCTAGAAAGGTACAGCGCGTACCACATAGATGTGTCCCCTGGAGGAGGACTATGTCGGGCTTGAGCCTTTTGAGGTATCTGGTAACTGACCCCTTCTAAACCTTGTTCCCAATTGCGTTGACATTCCATGTCAGCACCAAAAAGCTCTTTTTACCAATTATACCCGTGCACGATTTCGTGGCTAACGCTCATGTGTGCCCCGCAGTGTATTAGGCTGTTTGTGGGTTGTTCTGAGTTCCTGGTGTCTGGCTGAAATCGTAAACAACAATCTCAGGCAACTATTTGTTTCCCAGCCCCCGTTTGGTTCCCCCACCCCACTGTCTCCCACCTCCCACACCAATTTCCCCAAAGTTCAACATGACAATCCTGACGTAGTTATAGTCTGAGAGGTATATATCCCCTCCCTCCCCTTAAATAAAACTGGTAAAAACAGTGAAGGAGAAAACAAACTAAAGGATATAGACTTGTAGCTAGTCCGTATGTCTGTTGTGGCTTAAATCAGCCTCTGCCTAAGGGGGGTCCCCGATTGTTCTGGGCTTGCTCAGCCACTGGTTAGCCCCGGATTACATCTTCGGGTTGCAATGTGCCAGGGTGCCCTGGGCGGCTCAATTATGAAGCAGTCTGAGAATTTGGCCGCCAGTAGTGAGTCTTTGAGCCATTTGGTCAGAAACTCTCTGGAGTCTATTCCCTCCATGCCCTCCAGAAATCCAATGAAGCGCAAGTTATTCCTGCGGGCCCTGTTTTCAGCATCATCCACACTCCAGGTTACTTCTATTAGTGTCGCTGTTATATCACAGAACTCTTTCTGTAGGGTGCCTGATTTGTCTTCTACTTCGGAAATGCAGTGTTCTGTTTGTGTCACTCCCTCAGAGATGTTACCCATGCCTTGGCGCAGAAGGGTCATCTCCAATTGTAGCTCAGCCATTCTCCCCTCCAGCACTTCTCTTGAGGAGTGGATCACTCGAAGAAGGGTTGCATTATCTGGTAGGGTGCTTGCCTCACCCGCTGTTTCTGTTGGCGGGGGGATCACTCTAGTATATTTATCCATTTTGCTCTGTTTGGCGGCTTTAGGGTCTTTATCTCTCGCCATGTTGAGCTGTCTTTCCCTGGTGTATCTGAGGGATTGATTATATCTCTGTTGGTACAATGACCTTGTCACTGCGTGTCTCCTAGCATACAGGTGTGTAATATACCACGTCGGATGCGGGGGGTACTCTCCAGGGCACCCTCTCTCCAGAGTCCCCCTCTGGCGGCCACCAGCCTCACTACACACCTCCCAGTGTCTCCTGAGTGTCTTCCACCTCCACCCCCTTACCTTTCTGCTGTGTTGGGGGAAGGGATCAGGAGCAAGTGTGACCCCTAGTGTCCCCCCATCTCTTCACTATGTTTTTGCCTTCCTGGTTGGGCGAGGAGGAGTTAGGCACTTGCCGGGTTCTTGTCTCTGTTCAATGGGCCCCCCTCTTCTTTTCCTGTTGGCCGCCAGAACCCCATGCCTCCTCTACGGTTTATATGTCTCATTGCTCTCTGCAGCTTTCTTACCAGGGTATATCGAACCAGCTCTTCTGCAATACGATTGTCCCTCTGACATGCTTGCCTGGTTAGCTTTTATGAGGTACCTCCCCTGGCCCCAGTTGTCCTTGCAGCTCCTCTCTGCCGGGAGAGAACGCGGTTTCACGGAGTGGCTCAGTGAGTCCACTGTACTGCACTTGTGTCTGTCAAGCTTGGCATAACTCCATGCCCGCCCTCTGGGAGCATGCACAGGGCTCCTCAGACAGGGCGACTCCTCCTGAGTGTTGTTTGGCGCCCACAGCGGCTCTCTCTTGTCCTCACCTCCTCGTCACCCCCAGGCCGGCCCAGCCGTCGGTACGCCAGCAATCAGGATCCGGGAATGAGGCCCTCTCCCCTCTCAATATCCTTCTACCTCAGCTCAATGGCCACAGTGGCTTCACTCCACCTCCGGCCCCTGTGTGCCTTTTCCACTCGGCGCAGTCAGTTTGGCCACCTCTGGCCCGCATGCTTGTGAGCCCTTAATCCGTCTGGGGCATCCAAGGGAGTGCTGAAGTACCGTCTTTGGGCTGTAACTTCTTCAGACACGTCGGGGTGATGGCCCCTGCCTCAGCTGGGCCACGCCGGGCAGCTTTGGTGTCTTTCCGTGTTTGCAGGCTACCTCCTGGGCTCTCACGGCTCGCCGACCAGTTTGGCCATCATAGTGGGTATCCCCTTGACAGGGTTGCCCATTATCACCCCTGATATTCACTCTAGCACTGGAGCCATTGGCTACATGGATCAAACAAGACCCACTGGTTAGCAGTATGCAATGGTCTGACAAAAGAAAGGATAAGATATCCCTATACGCTGATGAAGTCCTACCCTATGTGACGGACCCCAAGAACACCTTGGACTGAATAATGCAGATCCTGACCATTTCTGGCCGCTATTCGAGGTACACAATAAATCAACATAAGTCCCAAATATGTAATCTGCAGGTACTTACCACACTACTGCACAGCGAAAAAAGTTACAGAGGGATTCTTCTACCTCGGACTTTATGTGATAACTGACTCTGATTTATTCTTCTACAAAAACCTTTCACCACCCCGACAAAACTGAATCATGACATCCAGCACTGAAGGTGTCTCCCACTATCGCTCCTGGGAGGAGCTGCACTGTTTAAATGATGTCCCCACCCTGCTTTCTTTATGTCTTGCAAAACTCACCATACCCTAGCCATAATTTAAGAAAATAAAGAACGAGATTGGGGCATTGCTCTAGGACGGAGGCCCTGCGCGGACAGCGCAACACAAATTGCCTAGGGGATGGTATGGTGAGACTGTGGTATTACCAGACATCCGGAAATATTATTGGGCCATTAATGGATGGGTATTTTGCTCTGCAGAGGAACCTGCCTTCCAGATGGATAAGCTGATGATGCAGTCGGGGGGCTATTTTAGGACTCTCTATGGTACCCATCAACACCTTAAGCTAACGGGCCCCACAGCAACGGTGGTAAACCTCTGGCACACAGCCATGCAAGCCTTGGGATGGAGTGGACGGATAACACAGGTTGTCCTCCTGAAAGACACAGCAGTGCTGAGTACACTGGGACATTTGCCATGCTTTGATAAATGGGACATTATGGGTCTCTCTCGAGTGGGTAACTTGTGGCGCCAAGGGGATGTCATTCCCCTTCCAGATCTACAACTCGACTATCGACTGGCGCCCAACGAAACATACCACTACATACAGGTCTATCACACCCTGAGAGTGGTGCTGCCGAGAGGCATGGTGCACCCGGAGTCTTCGCCCCTGTTGGACAAATTACTAGATGAATGCATGCCGCACAAAGCCACATCACTTATGCATTAGATATTGCTTAACAATACACCTGATGCACTAACATTTGTAAGAAAACGATGGGTTGAAGACGTGGGAAACCTGGAGGACAGCGAATGGGCACAGGTCATAATGTCCCCTAGGGAAGTGGCCATATGGTCAGGTTTTAACTTAGTCCAATTAAGATCTTCCATCACTTCTACTACACACAGACTACAATGGTGAAAATCGGCAGGACACCAACAACTGCTTGTTGAAAAAGCTGTGGCTGTACCAGCACCTTTTGCCATATGATTTGGGACTGCCTGAAAATACAGGGCTTCTGGACGGTGGTGATTGCCCATCTGAATGAGGTTTGTGGGGCTCCCCTCACCGCCTCAGCGAAATGGGGTCTCTTAAATCTCTCGGAGTAAACAGACTTGCTCCTTATGGACCTAATATGGATCACCCTGGGGTGGCCAAAAGGAATTTGGTTAGTTTGTGTGGTGTAGATCACGTGTCAACGTTAGGAGACTTGTAACATGATAGGGACTGGTGTATGCTAGCTGACAAAGTAGTGTATGAAGGCATGGGTTGCCCCCAAAAGTGGGTGAAAATCTGTGGACACTGGAATGAGTATAGCGGCACCATATGTGACGGCCCAATCCTCATCTCCCAGGGAGATCTGCAGTCAGAGACATTTTCACTGGGCCATGCTACAGATGGTGTTGAGGGGTGGCAGGAGGTGGTGTGGTCTGTATTTTCTATGTTAATGAGGTCTCAGGATTTTACAGTTCTCAGTTATGTTTTTGTATGTTTCTTTATTGCCAGTAAAAAGATTTGTAAAAAAAAAAAATGCTGTTTTTTTATTGTCTTTGTCCTCAGAGACTCTGGGGCCTTGTAAGGCTGGGGGAAAAATTTCATTGTGAGGCCCACTGGGGGGCTTTTGACTTTGAAATATATTCATTGAAATAATGCAGGACCCACTGGAGGGAAGGAATTGTGCTAACATGCACTGTAAGTTTCAGCATGCACTGAAAATCTACTCACATGGGAGGCCCACTGGAGGGCAACTAAGTAGCAGCATGCAGAAGATAAAGGGTGTGTCAGCAGCACTGTAGACTTTCCAATGTAGCCTATGAGTAAGGAGCAAGCAAAGGTTAAAGTAAAGACGTTATAGTTAGGTGAAAATGTCTGTTACACCTTAACATTTCAATCTAAAAATCCCTCCCAAAAAATGGAAATTCACCAGCTATAGTTTACTCAGCTAACTTCGAACTTGTGCCCCCACCATGCCCAATCTTGTTGTCAACTATGTAATTTCAGACATTATCAGTGATATCATCAATGAGGTCATTGAATATGTTATGAGTGATGCAACCGGTGAGGTCATAAGGAGAGCATGGCACAAGTTCTAGTTAGCTCATTAAACTATAACTGTTAAATTTAAAAGTTTTAAAATGTTAGATTTTAACTGACATTTTCACCTAACTATAACGTCACTTTAACCTTTGGTTTTTTCAATGAATTATTTTTATGCACATAATTACCAAGTGGCGGTTTTCAGTGGGTAGATATAGTTAAGATGGGGTTTTCATAGGAAATTGCTTTTTTGGTTTGCTAATAACTTTGGCGCTGTATGACGCATAATGACAAAACTTTCCAAAATAGTGCCCCTCGTTTTTGCTCAGTTCCTTCTTGGAAGGTTTTGGGGTAATCTATCAAACAGGGGCCAAGAAAAAGGGGCGCAAAAACACAGAATCCCCATGCAATTTCCATAGACTTTTTTGAAACGCCTTACAGCCCAAACAACTGAACTTAATTCCACTAAATTTGTCGGGACGCTACATTTTTGTCCAGAGAGCATGCTTTTTGTAATTTTGTGTAAATACATTCTGTAGTTTTTGAGAAATTAAGGTTGAAATACATTTGTAAATCAGGACGGTTGGGTTTGCTGAACTCTTGTGAGAGTCCCTCGAGCACAACTTAAAAACCTATAGTGTTCTGATTGGCCTAATTTTTTTTTTTACTATGGGCCACCTCGCTCCTGTGGAAGTGATGGTCCTGCAGGAGTGAGTTCTCAGCTTAGCTGGCCACAACAGGAAAGCAAATGTTGCAGCGGGCATTACAGGGCTTGGGGATCTAGTCTCCAGTCTTGAAAATGTTTTAAAAAATATATAAGAGGGCAGGGAAGGTTACCTTGACCCCCCCCCCCCAGTCCTTGTGTGGTGGTCCCAGGCACCAAATTTGTAAAAAGGTTTTTAAATTTGCCACAATCCTGCGTTACCCCTGTGGGATCGCAGCAAAACAAAATGGCATTAACCATTAATTTTTCAATTAAAACGACCCCTGGGTAGGCCATTGCCTGGGAGTCAATCAAAATACATATTGGGGTGGGCTCGTGTGGGGGCCATCCCTCCCCGAGATATATATATATATATATATATATATATTCACTGAAAAAAACATAGGTTTCAGGGGCGTTATAGTTAGCTGGACTTTTCACTCGTACAAAACCATTGAAATTCCCCCGTTATAGTTAGTTCAGCTGACTATAACTCGCGCGCCCGCAATGCACTGCTGATGACGTCACATATTACATCACTCATGACATGGTCAGTGACATCACTCATGACATCACTGATGACATCTCAAATGACATCACTGATGACATCATCCAGTGAATGTGTGTTTTTCTGAAAATTACATATGTTTTATATATGTATATCTCAAGGTCGATGGAAGAATAAATGGGTATATAAGTGTCTAAATGAATGATTTGTTTTTGAAAAATTGATTGTATAACTGACTGATTAAGTGTATCTTAGTGAATACATGGCTTAGTGAGTAATGTTTAAATATGTAAATATCTGTATCAGTCTCTCACTTTGTGTATAAGTGGCTGCATAGGTTGGTGAGTAGCTACATGAGTGTCTATATAGGTTATTAGTTGGTTTTTTGAGTATAAGTATGAGTGTCTGTATGGTTCGGTGGGGGGTATTACGTAGTGCATAGGTGCATGAATGAGTGACTCACTGTTTGTATGTGTTGAAGACAGCATGTGTGCAGGACTGTATGGGTGGATGAGTGTGTGCATGGGTGTGTTAGTGAGTGAATGACTGTCTCAATAGTGTTTTAATGAGTAACTACATATGTTTTAAACTAGTATATGTGACTATTGGTGTATATAAGTGAGTATATGTGAGAGTGAGAGATTGGAAGAGTTCCTGTATGAATAAGTATGTGTTTCTATAAGTGATTGTTTAAAAGACTAAGTATGTGTAAGTTTCTGTAGAAGTAAGTGTGGTGGTGTGTGTATAACTGTATATGCAAGTAAATGGATGTTTGATTCTTTATTAGCATACGTGACTATGTGTGTGAGTAACTCTGTGGATGAGTGGCGTTGTGTAACAGGATGTATAGGTGTGTGAGTACATATGATGAGTGAGTACATGTATGAGTGACTGTTTAGGACTGTTGGTGAATGAGTGGATGTTTATGTGGATCTTAGAATTACTGAATAGGTTGTTGTATCTGGTATTGGTATGTCCATTGTTTTGAACATTTTAGTTTCTATTTTTGAATGTGTATATCAAAGTTTATATTAGGGGAGAGGAGGTCTGCCACTCTATCACAAGGATGATGTCTTCAGTGATGTCATCAGTGATGTCATTTGAGGTTCATCAGTGATGTCATGAGTGATGTCACTGACCATGTCATGAGTGATGTAATATGTGACGTCATCAGCAGTGCATTGCGGGCGCGCGAGTTATAGTTAGCTGAACTAACTATAACGGAGGAATTTCAATGGTTTTGTACGAGTGAAAAGTCCAGCTAACTATAACGCCCCTGAAAACTATGGTTTTTTCAGTGAATTTTTAAGGTTTTTTAAATGCTAATTCCTAACTATAACGTGACTGAAACCTATGGTTTTTTCAGTGAATTTCAAAGGTTTTTTAAATGCTAATTTCTAACTATGCCTACAGAGATAGGACATGTGAAGAAAGAAGAAAACATGCACAGAAAGAAAAAAAAGAAATGCAGAAAGAAGCAACAGAAGTCCTCAAAGACGAAGAAAAGTGCAGGAAGAAGGATAACGTGCAGAAAGAACAAACAGAAGAGCAGAAAGAAGCCTTGTTGCAAAATCATCCTGTATCCTCAACTTTTTCAGACGGATACTGGTGGTAACTGAGTCTGACTAACCAGTCCTAGAGCCAGTGCTATGTTAAAAGGCACTCAGAATACAGGAAAACACCTACAGACACTAGGGAACACTATGCATTGGGGTCCCCCTGTGATTAGCACGACCTCCTCTGTAAGCCCCGAAGTATATAATAGGGCAGGGGATTAAAACAACCTCTTAAAACGCGCCACAGGGCGTGTTTGCACACGTCACCTCAGGCCCCATCCCCTCCCTTCCCCACTGTGTAAACACGCCCTGTGACCATTTTAAGTTGGGAGATTAAGTCCCCTTGAATCCTGAGGGTCCCTAGGGTCCAACTAGACCACTAGGTACCTCCAGTAAGCGCCACAGAGCTGCGTTGCAGAGAGATGTAAAAAGGGGCACGGCCTAGACCACCTGTCTGCAACGCAGCTCAGTGGCGCTTACTGGAAGCACCTGGTGGAGTAGTTAGCCCCCAGGGGCCCTCAGGATTGAAGGGGAATTATTTCCCCAACTTAAAACGCGCCATAGGGCGTGTTTGCACACGTCACCTCAGGACCCTTCCCCTCCCTTCCCCACTGGGTAAACACGCCCTGTGGCCGTTTTAAGTTGGGAGATTAAGTCCCCTTGAATCCTGAAGGTCCCTAGGGGCAAAATAGCCCACTAGGTACGTCCAGTAAGCGCCATTGCAGAGAGGTGTAAAAAGGGGCACGGCCTGCACCACCTCTCTGCAACACAGAGCAGTGGCGCTTACTGGAAGCACCTGGTGGGCTAGTTGGCCCTCAGGATTGAAAGGGAATTATTTCCCCAACTTAAAACGCGCCACAGGGCGTGTTTGCACACGCCACCTCAGGCCCCGTCCCCTCCCTTCACCACTGTGTAAACACACCCTGTGGCCATTCTAAGTTGAGAGATTAAGTCCCCTTGAATCCTAAGGGTCCCTAGGGTCAAACTAGCCCACTAGGTACCTCCAGTAAGCACCACAGAGCTGCGTTGCATAGAGGTGTAAAAAGGGGCGTGGCCTCAGAACACCTGTCTGCAACGCAGCTCCCTGGTGCATACTGGAGATACCTGTTGGGCTAGTTGTCCCTAAGGGACCCTCAGTATTGAAGGGGAATTAATTCCCCAACTTACAACTGGCCAGGGGGTGCATTTGCAGAGTGCTGCAAGGAGGGGGCGTGGCCTCCGGCACGATGCCGGTCTTTTATTTTTTTTATTTTTTTAAGGAGGGCTGTGTAGCCCCCCTTCTTTTTCTAATTTATTGGCCCTGGGGACCCCATCCCCCAGGGCCTGCACCCTAATTTCTTTTGTTGAAAAAAATTAATTTGGAAGGGGGCGTGTGGCCCCCCTCCCAAGGCCTTAATCAGCCCCGAGAACCCCAACCCCCGGGTCATGGCCTTTTTTTTTTTATTATTCTTTAGGAGGGGGGCTGCGTTGCCCCCCTCCTCAGGCCACTTATGGCCCCGGGGACCCCATCCCCCAGACCGGCCTTTGTTTTTTATTTTATTTTTTTAAAATATATTTATAGAAACACCTAGGACATGCTGGACAAACCGTATGTATGTACCTATCACCATGACGATTTGCGTGATATTCATTAAAAGGCGACTATGCATACAATGAATCCACGTGGAATGTATTTACACTGCTAGTGAAGCTCTGACGTGTCTGACGCCCTACCGTACCTAATCCTGGTGCCCCCGCTGGTGGGTACTCTCCAAGTAGACACCCTTGTCGTTTATTTATACAAACATGGGTAGCTATTGACGGGCACATTTAATACACACGCACACCAAGCCATTCAAAGGGGATTCGACAAAAATTCGACCAAACTATGCAAGAAACCCCCCTCACGGTTAATAAAACACACATCCACCGCCGGATGTGTAATACTTTTTATTTTACTCTCTGGAAAGGAGACGAACCTCACTTGAGAGTCACAGCATGCTCCTGGCTGAGCCCAATGCTGTGTTACACCCACCAGTGCCCGCCGAGTGCCACACACCTCTGTGTTGTATTCCACCAGCTAGTGCGTATGCTATGACACTCTCTAGCCCATGTGCACTGTAACACCACCCCGTGAATATGTCATGCCACACTTGCCTTCGCACGGGTTATATTGCCCCATCTAATGTGCCTTCCTCGATGCCTATGTTATAACGCACAGCGCTATGCCATACATATTACAATCTGGGATCCATATCTTTGTCACAGTGCATATGCAACGTTACACTCCCCAGCACATATTTTATAGTACAAGTTTAGAGACTAGTTAGGTTACACAACACTGTCCTGTGCATATTACACTCCAAGGCGCATGTCGCATAGCACGCGCTAGTGCCTGTGCTATCTCGCGCTCTCCAATGAATCTGTCATTGCGCACAATGTATTGCATATTATATTTCACGCCCTGGTTCATCTTATATCACACTTTTTGGTGCATAGTTTATATCATATACTATATCTAGTTTTCATTTTCAATCGTGCTCTCAGGACTATGTTCTATATAACACTGCGTCCACCTACCCTTTTCACGGGCATTACATTTTGTGATGGGGTGGAGGGTCAGGGGGTGTTTTTGCCAAGTGAGCCTGGAGTCACAGTGACAAACGTCCTCTTCTTCCTGAATAAAAGTGAGATTATGCTGCATACTTGTTCATATTTTAAGTAGTTCGCACAGACACACATTTTTAAAACAATAAAGTTCCTAATACCCACCTTCTCTGAACAGTTAGCTTGCTGCCCCATTCACCTCCTCCCTATCCTCTGTTGTCTGAATCCATGGACTAGCCTCCTCCCTCCTGCCATGCATGGTCTGATGTGCTGCCACTGCCCTCCATTTAGCATGATGTACCAGTCCAATCCTCCTGCCCTCCATTGCCCAATTGTATGCCCTATCATTGACCTCCTGCTTAGCCTCTGTGCTTAGCTTGCTGCCCCTATTCTCCTTCCCCCTGCTCTCGGATGTCTTTGTGCATGCCCCTGCTCCATCCTTTTTGCCCACCATGTTCCATGGACCTGCCACTCCTATCTACTCTGAGTGTTCTGTTGAGCTGCCACTCCCCTCCCACCTGCCTAGCATTGTCAGATGACTGTAACCTGTCCCTGCCACCTCCACCCTGCCTGTCCACATGCCATGGCCCTATCGCCTTCCTCCTGTCCTCCATGGTCCCTTTTACTGCCACACCCTTCTGCCCTCCCTTGTCTGTTGTGCTGCAACTGCTCCTCCTGCCTGTCCCGCATGGTCTGTTGTGAGGCCCCTTCCCCTGAACTCTCTTGTCTGTGCCCAGGTCCTGACCCTCCCTTCTATCCTCCATGGTCCTTTGTGCATGCCCCTGCACCCTCCTTCTTGCCCATCATAGCCATTGTGCTGCCACTAACCCTCCCGCTTGCCAAGCATGGTCTTCTGTGATGCAATGGCCCCTCCCACCTTCCCTGTGTGGTCAGCTAGCTGCCCCTGACCCCCTCCCACCTTCCCTCCATGGTCTGTGTGTATGCCATCATAGTCTCACTGTTGCTCTCCATGGTGTGTCTTGTTTCTAGTGCCCATCCTGCCTGACCTCCATGGTCATCTTGCTGCTCCTGCCCTGCCCCCTTGCCCCCAGCCCTCTGTTTCCATGTGCAGACCCCTATTCCCTCCCTCCTGGCTTGTCTGTTCCATTGTAATGCCCCTGATCCGTCCCTCCTGCCCTTTATGGTCTGTTATGCTGCGGCTTTCTCTCCTGTCTGTCCATTATGGTAAGCTAGCTACCATTGCCTCTTTCCCCTCTGTTCTCTGTTGTCCATGTGCATGGTCCTGTCCCCTCCCTATTGCTTTCTATGGATTGTTGTGCTGCACTCCCGTCCCACATGCCTTGTGTGGCGTATTGTGCTGTTGCAAACCCTGATGCCTGCCCTGTAGGGTCAGTTTGGTGCACCTCTCCATGTCCCTCCTGTCCTCTGTTATCCGAGTTCATGTCCCTACCCCAATTCCTCCTGCCTACCATGATCCACTGTACCATACTTGCAAACATTTTGAACTTAGTAAGAGGGAGATTTTGAAAAAAAACTGGGGTATTGATTTTCCCCTTTGAGCTACATTGAAAAAGAGGAGATTGTAGACAGGAGACAGATCAAATAAAGCCCATTTGAGCTTAAAAACATTGGACGTTTCCTGGCTGAAACGGGTCTGTTGGCATGTATGGTTGTAATACCACTGCCTCTTCCTTATGCCCACAATGGTCTATTATATTGCCACAGCCTCTCTTGCCAGTCCAGTATTGTTGGTTTGTTGCCCCTGCCCCTCTTTCCACTGCCCTCCATAGTCTGTTGTGCTGCCACTGCCCTTCCTGCCTGCCCAGTGTGGTCAAATTGTTGCCTCTGCACTCTCCTACCTGCCTTAAATTTTCAGAGTCCGTGCCCCTGGCCTCTGTCTCTCAACAGTATCCCAATGAACAACTAGATTTCTAACATTCTATATTTATTACAAAAGTGTGGAACGCCTGACGTCATCAAAACTGTAATATCTAGAGCATTTCCTTTAGAAATTACATATATGAGAGGGTCTTATTTGCATCAAAATTATGGTTAGTGCTCTAAAAAACTAAAATGAGGACATATTTTCTGAGTTTTCAAAAACCGACAAAGAACTTTTCAATTATTTGTAATCTTTATGTTTTTTTATCCAGTTGACCACTTGAATATATGTTGCACTTAGGGGAGAGGATGTGGTGTTACTTCCAGAGCTGCAGACTTTGCAACTGGGAAACCAGGTTGGAGTTTCTGCTTCAGCTCAACATTCTGTGATTCTGGTCGAATCACTTAATCTCCCCATGTCTACAACCAAAATGAATTTGATCTTGTGTGATGTAACCAATGCTCATGTAAAGCACTCCAATACCTGACACGTCTGCACTATATAAAACTGCAAATGCACAAAAAATCAGTGTTTTGCACACGTCTGTCATTGGGCTACATCTGGGTGATATTTGTGCTGCATTTGGGCTCTTTTGTCTCTGGTGGCCATCTTGGGAGATTTATTTGTTATGAAGTTTCCTAATTTCCTAATTTCCTAATTTACTGCAGTCTCCTCAGTAGGAAATGCTTTCAGTTTTTTACTTTTATTCCATCAAGAAGGTATTCAGATATGTCACACATTTGCCATAACTTCTGAATGTTAGCACTCTAGTTGCTCATTAGATCACTGTGTAAAGCTACTGCTCACCAGGGAAGTCTTCTGCTGGTATTCAAAGTGCATGTTTCAGTCTGCATGTCAGAATTCTTTTATGAAATAGAAGAGGATTTGAGAAGTCAAAATGTGCCCTAATTTTTCTTTCTGCAGCACTAATCATAATTTCTATGGCAGAATGAACCCCCTCATTTTGTTCCTTTGTAAATTAAATGTTTTAAGTGTTACCACTTTATTCCAATCAAGATGGCTTCAGGTGTGCCATACTTTTGTCATAAGTAAGACTGTTAGCGCTCTAGTTGTTCGTTAGAACACTCTGTGACATTCTGTCATTGGGCTATACTTGGGCTACATTTGGGTGATATTTGGGCTACATTTGGGCTCTTTTGTCTCTGGTGGCCATCTTGGGAGATTTATTTGTTATGAAGTTTCCTAATTTCCTCATTTACTGCAGTCTCCTCAGTAGGAAATACTTTCAGTTTTTTACTTTGGTTCCATCAAGAAGACATTCAGATGTGTCACACATTTGCCATACATTCTGAATGTTAGCACTCTAGTTGCTCATTAGATCACTGTAGTAAACCTACTGCTCACCAGGGAAGTCTGCTGCTGGTATTCAAAGTGCATGTTTTAGTCTGCATGTCAGATTTTTTTATGAAATAGAAGAGGATTTTAGAAGTCACTCAAAATGTGCCCTCATTTTTCTTTCTGCAGCACTAATCATAATTTCTATGGCAAAATGAACCCCCTCCTTTTGTTCCTTTTTTAATTAAATGTTTTAAGAGTTACCACTTTATTCCAATCAAGATGGCTTCAGGTGTGCAATACGTTTGTCATAAGTAGGTCTGTTAGCGCTCTAGTTGTTCTTTAGAACACTCTGGGAAGCTGCAGTAGAACACAAAGGCATCAACTGACAGTCTCTGCCCTTGTTGGATGTACATGTTTTACTGAGAATGTCAGACTTCATTCTCACATGACTGAGAAAGATAATGTGAATTTACAGAAAATATGCTCTCAGTTTTAGCTTATAGATCACCTTCCAACCCTCTGTGGGAAAAGCATGAGAAAATAGTTTTCTCTCAAACATGATTCATGATATCACAGCAGAAGGCTTTTTCACATGGTAAAAACACCTTAGAACACACCACAATTCCTAAAATGAGTATGGTACCATCAACAAATGATTTATAATGTAACTAAAGTCTTAAAACCTTCTATTAACTGCAATGCTTTTTAATGAGGTGCTATCATGTATATTGGTCCCAAGATGGCTGCCAACACTTCTTGGATGAAGTACTGACAGCCAATCAGATCTCACGATGAGATGTGTGGTTAGGCTCCGCCCAGATATATCTATCTTTTTAACTCTAATTTTCTCAGGAACTACTGAACATATTTACACCATTTAAGCAAAAGGCACAAGTCTGAACTGAGGACTACCTCTTTGCCAAATTTGGTGTAATTCCGTTCAGCAGTTCGGGCTGTAGCTGCGTCAACAGGTCCTATGGGAAAATGCATGGGGAAAATGCGTTTTGGGGGCCCCCCTTTTTCTCGGCCCCCGCTTGACGAATCACCGTGAAATTTTCAGGATAGGAGCGGACCGGAGCTGGCCAAAAGTTTGGAAAAGTTTGCGAAGATTCGTCAATCGGCGCCAACGTTATTCCAAATAGAATGTTGTGGATTTCCTATGGAAAATAGGTCCTAACTATAACTACCTACTGGCGACTGCCAGTAGGTAATATGTATATGTATATATATATATCATAAACTCACTGTCACAGAATATACACCACAGCCACTGTTAAAGTACTAATACATAAAAAAAATCTTAATTCCAATCTTCTTCCGATACCTATCTATGATATTTTCAGTTATAGGATTAGCACAGTGCCATCCACGTTGAGCATTAAAGGGACAACGTTTTTTGCCATTTCTACAGCAAACTCTTTAAACATAGGATTAGCTAGGGCCATCTACGTTGATAGATGCTAGAACTTTGCTCGAAAAACAGACATTTGAGATGAGCATTTTCAGATTGTTGCTGGTATTGTAGGGTGCTCTGTATGGGAGCTGCTCTCCACCTAAACTTGGAACTTACCCAGAATTCTATGCTACCATTTTGCATAATGTATGCAGCACTCTAAGCCTGAAAGGGTATTATTTTGACACACACACATATATATATTCACTGAAAAAACCATAGGTTTCCGGGGCGTTATAGCTGGTTGGACATTTCACTCGTACAAAACCATATAAATTCCCCCGTTCTAGTTACAGTGATTCACTCATTCATGCATCGATGAACAAAGTAATACCCCCAGCGAACCACCCAGACACTCATACAGATACTCAAAAAACAACTAATAACCCATATAGACACTCAAATAGCTACTCACCAACCCATGCTGCCACTTATACACAAAGTGAGAGACTGATACAGATATTTACACATTTAAAGATTACTCACTAACCCATGTATTTACTAAGATACACTTAATCAGTCAGTTATACAATCAGTTTCACACAAACAAAATCATCCATTTACACACTTATATACCCACTTATTCTTCCATCGACCTCAACATATACATATATAAAACATATTTAAATTTCACAAAAACACACAGTCACTGGATGATGTCATCAGTGATGTCATCAGTGATGTCATTTGAGATGTCATGAGTGATGTCATGAGTGATGTCACTGACCATGTCATGAGTGAAGTAATATGTGACGTCATCAGCAGTGCATTGCGGGGGCGCGAGTTATAGTTAGCTGAACTAACTATAACGGGGGAATTTCTATGGTTTTGTACGAGTGAAATGTCCAACTAACTATAACGCCACTGAAACCTATGTTTTTTTCAGTGAATTTCAAAGGTTTTTTAAATGCTAATTTCTAACTATAACGTGCCTGAAACCTATGTTTGTTTCAGTGAATTTCAAAGGTTTTTTAAATGCTAATTTCTAACTGTAACGTGCCTGAAACCTATGGTTTTTTTAAGTGAATTTTAAAGGTTTTTGAAAAGCTAGTTTCTAATTATGCCTACAGAGGTAGGACATGTGAAGAAAGAAGAAATAACGCACATAAAGAAGCAAAAGAAATGCAAAAAGAAGCAACAGAAGGCCACCAAGACGAAGAAAAGTGCAGGAAGAAGCAAGACATGTGCAGAAAGAACCAACAGAGGAACAGAAAGAGGCCTTGTTGCAAAATCATCCTGTGCCCACAACTTTTTCTGATGGGTTCTGGTGGTAACTGACTCTGATTAACCAGGCCTAGAGCTAGTGCTATGCTAAAAGATACTTAGAATACAGTGAAAACACCTACATACACTAGGGAACACTATGCGTTGGGGTACCCCTGTGATTAGCATGACCTCCTCTGTAACCCCTTAGTACATAATAGGGCAGGGGGATTAAAATTACCTCTAAGTCAGAGGAGCAGAAATATGCTAATTTAACTAGTAGTGGCGTTTGCAGAGTGTTGGAGAAAGGGTGCCGGGCGTCCAACCAACGCTCAGGAATTCCGCTGCGTAGGAGGGATTCTTGGCCCCCAAACTCCCTCAGGACTAAATCGGACTTCATCCCCCATCCCGTAGTCTGCCACAATGCACGTTTGCAGAGTGGTAGAGAAAGGGGGCCATGGCCTCCGAAGACATCTTATCAAACCCACTGTGTGGGACTTACTGTAGGTAACAAGAGGGGTAGTTGGCCCCCAAGGACATCCTTGGGGGCCAACTTCCCAAACTATTCCCTCCAGTCAGTCCCACACAGCAGCATTGTTAAGTACTCGTACCAGACCATGCCCACTTTGCCCACCACTCTACAAACGCACTCCCTAGCACGCTCTTGGATGTGGATTGAAGTCCCCTTCACTGCTGGGGGTCTATTAGGGGCCAACTAGCCTACCTTTTACCTCCAGTAAGCCCCGCGCAGTGGGATTGGTGAGAGGTAGACAAAGGCCATGCCCCCTTTCTCTACCACTCTGCAAACATGCCCCCTGGCACGTTGTAAGTTGGGGGTTTAAGTCCCCTTGAATCTTCAGGGTCCCTGGGGTCCAAGTAGCCCACCAGGTACCTCCAGTAAGTGCCACAGAGCTGCATTGCAGAGAGGTGTAAAAAGGGGCGTGGCCTGGACCACCTCTCTGCAACGTAGCGGCGCTTACTGGAGGTACCTGGTGGGCTAGTTGGGCCCCAGGGACCCTCAGGTTTGAAGAGGAATTTATTCCCCAAGTTAAAAAGTGCCACAGGGTGTGTTTGCACACGTCACCTCAGGCCCCGTCCCCTTCCTTTACCACTGTGCAAACGCGCCCCGTGGTGCATTTTAACTTGGGGAATAAATTGGGGGATTAAGTCCCCTTGAATCCTGAGGGTCCCTGGGGTCGAACTAGTTTTTAAAACTCGTGGGGCGCTCCGGTCAGCTCCAATCTTGAAAGTTTCGGGGTGATCGGCAAGCGGGGCCAAGAAAAAAGGGGGGTCCCAAAACGTGTTTTCTCCATGTTATTTTCCATAGGAAAATTTAGACACGACTACAACCCGAACTGCTGAACGGAATTACACCAAATTTGGCAAAAAGGTAGCCCTTGGTTCAGAAAGAGACCTTTTTTTTAAATGGTGTAAATCCGTTCAGTAGTTGCTGAGAAAATAAAAAAATATAAGTTTCGATATTTAGAGGCACGGAGGATCCGCGGACCCTCCCCACCACGAGCTTTATTCTAATTGGCTGTCAACACTCCAAACCAGGAAGTGGTGGTAGCCATCTTGTGCCTCGGTAGAACCGAGGCACAAGGAAACAGGGAAACTGGCGCAAAAAATAAGAAAAGGGGGCAGGGTAGAAAAACCCTGACCCCCTAGGCCTGCCTCAGGTCCAAAAAAAGCATTAAAAAAAAAAGACGGCGACATTCACGCACCCAGCGCGAATTTCGAGCGAATATTTAAAAAAAACGAAAAGCAGGCTCCCGCGCTTCATTATTACTTAGCCCCCGTGTTGGCCAAGTCCCGGGGGCATGCAAAATTGAAATTGCGGGGGCCCAGACCAGGCCCCCGCAGCCCCAGGGACTGCCACCTCCGGGGCTTTCAGCTATATATATACATGTGGCTTTTTTATGGCATGGCAGGTTTCGTGCTGCTTTCAGGGGCTGCTTTTTGACTAACAGTGCCAGCAATGTTGAAGTGGACTATGGTGAAGTGGACTATGCTGTGGTCAGTCCATTTGAGTTCAGTGGTGTGGCTAAATGTAATTATGTTGCTGGCTGTAAAAATGGGGTCCAGTATGTATCCTGTGCAATGTGTGGGGCTGATACTAGTTTAGCGAGTCCGATGTTGCTCATGCTTTCCAGGAGATTGGGGGAGTTGGGTTCATTGGGGTCGTCTAGGTGGAAGTTGAGGTCACAGAGGAAGATGTAGTTCTTGAAGTCGATTGTCAGGGGGGTGATGAGTTTTGTGATGGTGTCGTAGAAGCTTGGGCGGGGACCGGTAGGTATGTAGGCGAGGGTTCCTCTGACTGTTGTGTTTGTATCAATCAGGATTTGGAAGTTGAGATGTTCCATGATTTATGAGATGTCTTCATCGGTGGTGGGTCTTCTTGTGGATGATGGTAATACCTCCTCCGTATTTGTTGACACGATCCCTTTGTAACGTTTTGTAGCCGTGGGGCATCACCTTCACAGTGTCGGTGGTTCAGGACGGTGTGAGCCAGGTCTCGGGGATGAACAGCACTTTGGGTGTGGTAGTGGTGATGGTGTCCCAGATTTCGGTGCAGTGCTTGCAATGGGGTCTGGCCTTGAGCAGCATGGACTGGAACTGTTTCGCAGGGTTGGAGGTTAGCTGTGTAGGTGTGGCAGGGGTGTCGGTTCAGCAGGTGAACTGCAGCAGTGGCAAGTGAAGAGCCCTTCGGTGTGTCTGGAAGGAGGAAATGCAGCAGTTTTTGTTGTGGCGACTGGGGGCCAGAGCGAGGAGCTCAGTGGCGGTGTAGCGACAGATGACTGGGGAACCAGGGTTCCTAGTGATGGAATGAAAATGTTTTGCCACCCTGCTTGTGTTTTGTTCTTATGTTAAGTTAGCATTCGTGGCACCATTTTTTTTTTTTTTTTTTTTGAAACCGTTTATTGCAGTTTATAGAAGTTACAGGTATGGGCCTACAACCACACGGCCGGCCGCTAGAGCATCAAAAGCATATTACATACACACAGCAAAAAAAATTCTCAGCGGTGCACAGTAGGAAGACAGGAGTAGTCAATGGTGCAGGCCTCACAGCTCCATGCCCACAGTACGGTTCCATTTTCTTAAAGCAAAACAACGTAAACAAACCACAACCGCAAGGCAACCCTCGATCCAAAGTGACAACACGTGCTCCATAAGTGGGGGATCCAAACCAGCAGCAAAATTCTGAAGAGGGGGACGGGAGTAGATCAGGGACTGGGGGACCGCACGCCCGCGGCCAAGGGAGGGGCGCCATCTAGGGAGACGGAGCCGGCGAGGCCGCCGGTAGCAGCGGCGGCTCACAAATACCCCCGCGGTAGGCGTTCCAGGGGCCCCAGAGTTTCATCCACGCCCCAGGCTTACCCCTCGCCACATACACCACCTTTTCACGAAACATACACCAATCCATATGCTCTTTCCAGGCCGACACCGCAGGGGGCCTCTGGGATCCCCACAATTGAGCAATATCACGCTTGGCTATCATGTATCCCAGAGTCACCCACCGCGTCTGCGGGACCGAGTAGTCATTTGGTTCCCAGACATTCAGCAAGCATCTCCTCGCTTCAGGCAGCAGCGCGACACGCGTAACCATTCGTAGAACCTCATGCACACCACGCCAGAATCGCTCCACCTTCGGGCACTCCCACAGTATATGCATGAAAGTCGCCAACGCACCACAGCCACGCTTACACATTCCATCACCGGCAAAACCCATACGTAAAAGCCTTGGCCCCGTCACGTAGACCCGGTGAAGGATCTTGAGCTGGACGAAACGAAGGCGAGCCGGGATGGCCACCTCTTTCGGAGAGGCCACCGCGGAGATCCAATCCTCGTCGTCCAGCTCCAGCCCGTCGGCAACCCAAGCCTCGCGGAGACTAGTCAGTAGACACGATCTATCGTTAATCAATTTTTTGTATATGAGGGAGATCGTGCTGTCCGGGACATGGCCATCTAGCACTCTGTCCTCCAGGGGGGAAGACTCCGGAATGGATGCAACATCCGGGAAGACGGAGCCCAGCGCATGGCGGACCTGTAGGTACCGAAAGTACTCACTGCCCTGCAGCTGAAACTCCGCCTGCAGCGTCTCAAAAGTTTTGAATCCCCCCCTCGTCCAGAGATCTCCCACCGTGCTGATTCCGATCGTGTCCCACTTCTCGAAGCCCTTCGACGTCCACAGGGAGCCCAACCTCTCAGATGCATACAGCGGAGACGCTCGGGTCAAACGGTCCTTCCACCCCATAGCTGCATTAGCCGCGTGCCAGACACGCACCATGACACGCGTCGGTCCCGTCAAACGGGAGTCGGGCGCGCCAGAGTAGAGCGCTCGATTATAATCGCCACCGGGCAGAAGCGTCCTGTCCATCTCAAATGCCGGGTTCAAGGCGGGCCCGTAAAGGCCATGATTAATTGCAGCTAGTTGGGAGGCCCAGTAATACCGTTTGATGTCCGGGAGGGCGACCCCTCCATCGTACCACGGGAGCGTCAATTTAGCCAGAGCAATACGCGGCCTCCCGTCCCAGAACAGGCGCCGCTGGAGGCCCTCCACCTCGCGAAAGTAGCGTGCCGGGACCAAGTCCATGGTATTCTGGAGGGCGTAGAGGAAGCGCGGCAGGGACATCATTTTAAATAAGGCCGCTCGGCCGAGCGGCGAGAGTGGCAGACGCCGCCAGCGCACCACGTCCTCCCTCAGACGCTGGAGGGGGGGCAGCAAGTTCCGCTCATAGCGGGCCTCCGGGTCAAGAGTGATATATATACCCAGGTACCGGAAACCCTGGGAGGCAATCTGGATCGGACAGTCCCGTGGCAGGACCGGGGCCTCCCCGGAGAGCACATAGACACAGGATTTCGCCCAGTTGATGACCAGGCCTGAGTTGCGACCGAAGGAGCGCAAAACATCAACCAGGACGATCAGTGACTTGCGCGGGGAGGCGAGATACAAAAGGATATCGTCAGCATAGAGGGACACGCGGTCCTCATGCTCGGGGGTCCAGCGGAGACCACGGATAGAAGGGTGCCACCGCAGCCACTCCGCCAGGGGCTCCATGGCCAGGGCGAACAGGAGAGGCGACAGGGGACAACCCTGTCGCGTGCCCCGCCCCAGCGCGAATGGGGCAGATACTCGCCCATTCACCACCACCTGCGCCAACGGGCCCGAATATAGCAATTTGACCCAGCTGACGAAACCCGGGCCGAACCCAAACTTCGCCAGCATCGCCCAAATATATGGCCATTCGAGCGTATCAAACGCCATGGTGGCGTCCAAGGACGCCAAGATGGCCGGCTCCCGCACAAATGGGACACGCGCGAGCACCCCGTGTAAGCGCCGCAGATTAAGCGCCGTGTTGCGGTGTGGTATAAAGCCCGATTGGTCTTGGTGGACCAAATCGCCCACCACGCCAACCAACCGGTTGGCCAACACCTTGGCGAGGATTTTGGGCTCCGCGTTCAAAAGCGAAATCGGCCTATAGGATGTGACCCGCTCACGGGGCTTCCCCTCCTTGTGGATCACCACAATTGTAGCCAGACGCTGGTCCGGCGGGAGGGAGCCCCGCGAGTGGGCCGCAAGGAACATCGCGCGCAGGTGGGGCGCCAACACATCCGGGCGTAACTTGTATAGCTCAATGGGAATACCATTGGGGCCCATGGCCTTGCCGGATGCAACCGAGCGAATAGCCGAGGCAATTTCGTCCGAGGTGGGAGGGGCGTCCAGCAAATCCCTGTCCTCCACCGTAAGGGAGGGCAGTGCGATGTCCCGAAGCAAGGCATGGGAATCTTCCTCCGAGCAGGGAGAAACCGGGGAGTAGACTTCGCGGAAATAATCCGCGAAGCAGGAGACAATGGCTTCCGGCTCGGTGACGCACACACCATCCACGCTCTCAATCAAAGGCACCACGCGGCTCGCTCTCTCCCTCTTGTCCAACCACGCAATCAATTTGCCAGCCTTGTCACCCACATCATACAATCGCCCCTGCTGCTCTCTACTGAGGCCCCTGGCCGCCTCCGTGACGAGGGCCCGATAGGCCGCCTGCTTTAAATGCAAAACATGCAACTTGGCGTCTGTTACCCCGCTCCCCAGGTCACCCTCCAGTTCTGCAATCTCGGCCTCAACCCGGGTCACCTCCTCCCGCTCGCGCCGCCGGGCATTGGAAATAAAGGAGAGGGCCTCCCCTCTAAGAACCACCTTGAAAGCCTCCCACAGGGAGATGGCAGACGGGACCGACCCCACATTCTCATCGAAATAGCGCTGTAAGGATTTGATCAAGTCGGCACGAATGGTGGGGTCGCGCAAATACCATGCATTGATCGGGGCCACCCTGCCATCCCCCCTCGGGAAGACACCGAAATGCAACAACAATGGGGAGTGGTCTGAGATACCCCGTGCCAAATGGCGCACCTCCCCCACCCTCCCTGCATGGGCCGCCGGGACAAGGATGTAATCAAGCCGCGAGAGGCTACCATGGGCCCCCGAGTGGAAGGTGTACTGTTGCAATACGGGATGCTTTAAGCGCCAGCAATCCACCAGGCCCAGCGTGTCTAAAAGGCCGGGCAGCCACGCCTGTGCCCGGGGGAGGTCCCTAGGGGGATGGCGATCCATAGACCCAGAGGCAACCGCGTTAAAGTCCCCTCCAACCACCAACAGGCCACCCGGAAGGTCCAGAAGGAGGCGCCCCAGGTCCGCAAATGTAGTGGCTTGTAACCCAGGCGGGACGTACACTGATATAAAGATAAACACTCTACCCTCCATTCGTCCCACCAGAACAGTGTAGCGTCCCCTCTCATCATGGCGCACCTCGTCAATCTCCAACGGGAGCGAGTTCTTGACCATAATACCCACCCCCCGCGAGCCCGAAGTGAAGCCGGAGTGGGCCGCCAAACGATATCCCCGCCGATTCATTGCATGAAAGGTGTTACCTATAAGGTGCGTCTCCTGCAGGAAGACAACATCTGGTGAAATACGTTTTAAATACTGCAGGACCACACCACGCTTAATCCTATCCCCCAGGCCGTTAACATTCCATGACAACACAGTCAAATCCCTACCCCCCATCATACGTCAAAACAATCGGTCGTCCCCCACCGAGCATCTTAAAAACAACAAAACAGTTGCGGGTTTGCCTTGCGGTGCTAACAAACAACACACCCCCCCCACCCCCCGGTCCCAACAGAACTCCCCCCTCCCTGCACCCCTGCATGAGCCCAGACAGCCCCCCCAAAGTGCAGTGTGCCTGTCGCCCCATAGCTAAGTACTAACTAGTCCCCCAGAGGAGGAGGGAAGCCCCCAGCAGACCCCACCCGACCTCCATGGGAGGGGAACATACGAAAGCAATATATGGTAAAGGAACAATATCCAGAGCAAGGCCTATACAGTCACCCCTCAATTCTGATCCGGCGGGCCCTCCCCGCCAGCCGCGCCCCCCCCACCCCGATCTCCAGGCAAAGTATCTAACCAGTCCCCAGCCGCCTCGGGCCGGTCGAAGAAGTGCGTACGGCCATCCACCTCCACCCTCAGCTTAGCCGGAAAGAGCATTGAGTACTTGAGGTTTAGGTCCCTTAGGCGACGTTTAATACCAAGAAAGCTCTGTCGCTGCTTCTGGACCGCCGGAGTAAAGTCTGGGTAGAAGTGTACATCCATGTTGTCCAGCCTGACCGGTCCCTGTTGCCTGGAGGTCTGGAGGATGGCGTCTCTGTCCCGGAAATTAAAAATCCGGGCAATAAGAGGCCGCGGCGGGGCACCGGTCTTAGGGCGGCCCCCGGGGACCCGGTGGGCACGCTCCACCGCAAAAAGCTTACTCAGCCCCCGGGGCTGGAGATGGGTCAGGATCAATTCTTCCACGAAGAGATCTGCCGCCTCCGCCTCTCGGCCCTCCGGCACACCAATAATGCGAACATTGTTCCTCCGGGCCCGACCCTCGGAATCCTCCAGTCGCCGGTCCATCAGGGCGCTCGCCTGGCCAAGCCGGCGCACCTCCTTCTGGAGGGCCACCACGTCCGTCGTGAGGCTCGTTGTGGTGTGGGCCAGGGAGTCGACTCGGTCGTTTGTTTTTGACAAGTCTGCCCTCACAAGGCCCACATCCACCAGGACCGAGTCAATTTTTTGCGCCAAGGTATCGAAACGCCGGTCCACTGAGGCCTTCATCTCTGCGATGGCGCCCATGACGTCCCGGAGGGTCAGATCCACCGGTTGGGCAGGTGCCTCCGTCGGGCCCACCAGGGATGACCGCGATGTCTCCGGAGAACCCTTCTGGAGCGTGTAGCGATCCATACTATTGGCCTGGTGCGCCGTGCCACGGCGGGTTGTCTTCATCTTCGCCCGGTCGCCATCTTGTTTGGTGGACATGCTGGCCCTTCCACCGTCGTGCCAAGATCTCCAAACGGGCCGCCACACCAAATCACGGGTGTCAGGGGGGGGGGCGGGGGCGACCACCGGGCCGCGGGTCAACCCACCGCCGGCGGGTCAGCCGGGCACCTGGACAAGGCAACACCACCGCACCCCGCTCCGCAGCCCGACCCCGCCTGAAGCAAGGAGGGCGCAAAAGCGAAAGTGAAAGTGCGGGGTACGCGAGTCGCCCAGCCCCGCTCGCCGCTGTTATTCACTTCGTCCCCGGATCGCCCCACTACTCCAATCCGGGGGGCCGGCGAGGAGAAGGCCGCAACCTTCAATCGATGCTCCCACCGGTGTACGGGGTCCGATTCGAGCCCAAAAAACGGGTGGCGCCTCAGCTCGGGTTCACCGACACAGTCCCCTCAACAAGGACAGGATATCGCCAGGATTAATTCAGGAGGTCGCGGAGGTCCTCGGGAGCCTCGCACCTACGCGGCCATCTTGGTTGCGCGCTCCGTGGCACCATTTTATGTTCAGACACCATTTTGAATCATGGCGTCAGCTACGTATTCCCTTACTCAAGAAGCAGGCTGTGGAAATGTTCATTTCTCCAAGGTTAGGCCTTGCTCTGCTAATAATTGCTCTGTTCTTATTAACGCATCCCATAGATAGACGCTTTCTCCCACTAGCCTAGCGACAGACACGAACAGAACGACCTTGGCAATAAGATAATGTGTGCCCGGTCTCAGTCGAGACCCGGATTACTGTACTTCTTTTTTTAGCTGCACCTGCTAGTAAATTTCCATTAGGGGTGGGACATTCGTGGTTCAGAAACATACAAAATGTATCTCTATGTTTGGTGAAGTCAGTCTCTCTGCAGTAATCCCAGCAGGCTGGTCAGACTGGAGGACTCCGATCAAGTGTACCTGAATAAAATATACATGGTTTGTATTCTCTACTGTCTGACCGACTCTTCATTTGTATGGAAGGCTGAGAGGTGGTCGCGAGTAATCCGGGTGGCCCTAATCGGGTCACTTCCTTCAGTTGGCGCCCGAACAGGAACTCCATCGGATGACCCATCCTTGCCCGCGGATGGATGTGGAGGTCGGGCCATCGTGGGGTTGGACAAGTGGACCAGGATCCCTGAACGAGAGAGTCCTGACCGGTCGGCGCCTCGCCCAGCGGTCATCCCGACTGGGGTCCTGAACGGTGAAACTCTTGGATCTGGCCGTTTGGTCCAAAGAGTCGGCAGTGGAGAATACATTTGTTTGACCTGTGTGCACCAGGTGAGTTTGTTTTTGTTCTTTGTGGATATGGTACCATTTTGGTTTGTCTTTGGTACGGTCTGAGGGCCGATTTTGGTTTGCATTTGGTACGGTCTGAGGACCGCTTTGGATACAAGGTGTTTGTGAACACTTTGCCTGGCAACATAACAAATTTGGCTTACTTTTGAAAATGCCAGTGTTCAGTTGTTTTTTGGTTTCTTGCTGTTGTTGTTGTTCTGCTGATGCTCAACGGAAAAAAAGTCTGCCAGCACCGCCGAAAGGCACTCCGAATTTTTATATGTATGTAAAACATGGCCTCGGATCTATTATGTTTAGTACGTTATGGAACAAATATACGAGGGAAAATGCTGAGTTTCACTGGCTGTTAACGGGCACTTTTGATGAACAAAAAAATGGGTTTTTACAGGAGAAGTTTTTTGTGAGAAGAAGCAGGCAATCTATGTTTGATTCCCTCAGAACGTGGCAAAGGGAGGCTAAACAGGGGCAAATGAAAGCAGAGAAAGAAGCCCGGAAGGGGAGGATGCAAACATTGACTCAGAAAGCTGTAGCGCAAGATAGAGAGAAGCAGGAGATAGGAATTGAGCGTGAAGATAGGAGGTTTTGACTTAATATTGATAAATCTTATGTAGCCCGAGAAGAAAATGACGCTTTTGTAGAAGAATTGCTAGATGCTCGACTTCCACCTCCGTATGCCCCTCAGAGGGTATATCCCGTTCTTCCCCCACAGGCCCAGCTGCCCGGTTCTTCTGTCTCTGCTGTTTCTGCTTCTGTTACTGTTGATCAGACTGCCTTAGCCACAGCACCTCCTGTCCTTTCTTTGTCTTCGCCGTCTGTGGCAACTACGACTGTTAGCATTCCTGCAACACCAATTTCTTTGCATCCCTTTCGCTGGCCCTTATACCCACGACCCAGCCAGCAGCGACGTTAACGCCCACTACCTCTGTTAGCACTCTCACTGTGTTCCTCCATTCCCTGACATTATAGAGGATTTGGACACCGGTACGTGGCCCTGAGGATAGAAACTGGACGAAATTTAAGGAACGCCTGGGGCGAACATTGGTGCGATCTGATATGGAGGGACAGAGAAACAGGTAGTTGCTAGTATTTATGATAGTAAGGATCACGTATATGTTGGTGATATGGCACCTAGTCAAGTTTTTGGTAATGTTACAACATTGGTTGCCTATCGGGGTAGGCTGCTTGAGAAGAGCCCGAAGACAGTATCTCAGTTTCCGATGAGGGAGGTCCACCCCATATATCACCCTGTAATACCTGAGCTACAGGATCAGCACAATGTTGTTACTACACCAGGAGTAGCGGCCCGTTTCCAGGAACAGTGGGTTTATACCCCATAGAAAAGGAGTGAGGTCTTGTCCCTTAAAACTCAGTTACCTGACCCTAGGAAAAATCCTATTGCATATTATAAAGAATTGACTGAGGCCGCTTCTTCGACAGTAATGACGCTTGCGGATATTGAAATGTTCTTTGGTTTGTTGGTTCCAGTTGATATTTGGAAACAGGTACACACACAGGATCACGTTGCAAAATTTGGTGGTACCTGGGACCAAATTAAAATATGGGACCAGGATAGGCAGCCTGGCGAGAATTCTAAGGCAGAGATACTTGCTCTGCCTGGCCATATTATCACTTATATGCATTCCTTTCTTCCAACAGAAAGATTGATTGGGACAAGCTATCGTCCTGTCAGAAGAAAGATGAGAGCGTGTCTGCTTTTTTCACCCAGTTTGAAAGTGTGTTTTTGGATTATAGTGGACAGGACTTGTCGATTGAGGGTGGTGTGCGTTTGTTTGTTAGCAGATTTGTTTCAAATTTGCTTCTCGAGATCGCGACTCGATTACTTCCGAGAGCACCTCGTTCACCTCCTCTTTTTCTGTTATCTTAAATATGGTGCAGAATTATGAACACAGGGAAAATGAGGATAAGGAGAAGATGAAGAAAAAGCATAAGGATTTGAAGACGAAGGTGTTGTTGCAGCAGGCTTTTCGAGGGAATGGTAGAGGATGTGGTGGTTTAGCCCGACACCTTCCCCCTACTAGCGGGTATACTATGCCGGTAGGGCCGAATTTGTGTGCGTATTGTAAGGTGCAGCGAGTGTCCGGTTCTTTTGCAGAAAGTGGCGGTCCCAAGAGGACAAGGGTCTCGTGGACGGGATCATGGAGATGGTGGCTAGGACAGGGCTCAGACTGCTGAGACATTGCAGGGTCGCACTGATCAGAACTACTTTGACGACCCTCAGGGCAAACAATATTATCATGATGACTATGATACGGATGAGGTGACAGGGATATCTTACAGCTAGGACAGCCGGGGATAGGGCGAGGGACCAGTTTTGATACCTGTAGACCAATGAGGTCTGTACGTTAATGCGGATGTGCATGGTTCAACTAAGGGGTTTTTGGTGGATACAGGTGCAACAAACCGCTCTCTTTCTCATTCCTTGGTCCCTGGGGCGGCTCTGTCTAGTAATAATAATGTTTTGGTAGGATTTTCTGGTATACCGGTTGTGAGCCCCATTTCAAAACTTCTTGCATTGACTATTGGTCCTTTTACTGTGGATATGCCATTTTTGCTGACATTTAATTGGGGAGAAAATTTGATGGGTTTGGACTTGTTGAAAAAAGTGCATGCTACGATTTATTGCTCCCCAGTGCGCTAAGCATTGTCTGTCCAAAGATGCGCCCCTCTCTGTGGAATTTCAGGATGTGCCACCCACAATGTGGGCAACGGGCGACATAGATGTAGGTTTGTTTCAGATATCGCCTGTTTTGATTCGTGTCAAGGAAGGTGCGATTTTACCCTGTATTCCTCAGTATAAGATACCGCAGGCAGGTGAGCGAGCTTTGGTAAAAATTGTGCAGGTTTGGATTGAGTAGAGTGGTTGAGGAGATGACTGCTAATGTTTGTAATAGCCCTATTCTTCCCATTCTTAAAAGGACAACATCGGGTCCCTCTGAGTATCACAAAGATGTTTATCGCTTTGTGATTGATTTGTGTGAAGTTAACAAAATAGTGATTCCCCAGTTTCCAGTGTTCCCTGACATTACGACTCTCTTGACAATGATTCCTTCATCTGCTAAATTATTTTCGGCCATTGACTTAAAAAATGCATTCTTCAGTATTCCCATTCATCCTGATAGCAGTTATCTGTTGGGGTTCACCCTAGCTGGTAGAAGCTTTAGATTCTGTTGCGCTCCTTAAGGCTATACAAAAAGTCTGAGTATCTATAGTCAGGCATTGAAAGGTCAGCTGGATTCCTTGTCCCTCACTGCAGGTAATGTATGGCTTTAGAATGTCGATGATTTACTCATCGCTTCAGAACAAGGTTGCAGAGATAGTACGGTTAAATTGTTGTTCCATCAAGTTGATCATGGTCATAATGTATCCCTTTCCAAATGTCAGTATTGCCGACAGGAGGTCACCTATTTAAGTCACCTACTGTCAAAGGAGGATAGGAGATTGACCCCTGAGCGCATCCGCACCATTGTGAAAATGCCTATGTGCGTGTTTTCATAGATTTCACTTCCTACTGCAGGCAATGGATACCTGACTACTGGCTGCTTGTAAAACCCCTGCTTGCCCTAACACTAAAAGATGTGCATGAACCCCTGCCTTGGACGCCAGAGTGTCAGCAGTCTTTTTAGCAATTAAACACTGTGCTTTGCTTGGCTTCAGTGCTTGGTACCCCTAATAATGTCAAATGCTTTGTGTTGTATGTCCATGAGCTGGCTGGTTGTGTGCTTTCTGTTTTAACGCAAACATTTGGGGATAAGCAACAACTTTGTGCTTATTTCTCTGCTGTACTTGACCCTGTTGCCCGAGTCCTCCTGAGCTGTCTAAGAGCCGTCATGGCTGTGGCCGTCTCAATAAGACAATAGGCGGGACTCGTACGCGATACTGACCTCACAGTTATGGTACCCCATGCTGTATATACAACTCTGAATAAGACAAAGACACAGCACCTCACCAGTGCACGTCTGACAGGTTACGAGCTAATGCTCTTTCAAAAGCACATCACGATCAAAAACTGTGCCACTCT
The DNA here is from genome assembly GCF_964204655.1 of Triturus cristatus. NCBI lineage: Eukaryota > Metazoa > Chordata > Amphibia > Caudata > Salamandridae > Triturus > Triturus cristatus. The sequence continues at coordinate 9,288,538 of NC_140582.1, forward strand.
GAATCCAGCCACGCTACTTCCCCTCCCTTCTGAGAAAGAAGAGACTGACATACATGATTGTATCTTCCGAACGGAAGAAGAGACGAAGGGACGGGTAGACCTGACTGATGTTCCCTTATCTGACCCCAAGGTGAACTATATGGCGATGGCTCTTGTTTCAAATTACCAAATGGCACCACCACTGCAGCATACGCAATTACTACACCGCGCACAGTAGTTGAGACATCACAAGTTCCATATCAGTCCACCCAGGCAGCAGAGTTAGTCGCCCTTATTCGAGCTTGTAAATTGAGCGAGGGACTGGTTGTTAATATTTATACTGACAGCCAGTACGCCTTTGGGGTCGCCCATAATTTTGGGCAGCTCTGGGCAGAGAGAGGGTTCATTACTTCCCACGGGACATGCATTCAGCATGGTCCTATTATATATTGGCTTCTGTCCGCTTTGACACTTCCTAAGAAATTGGCCATTATGAACTGCAGCGCCCATAAAAAAGTTACTGACAATGTGGGTGAGGGGAACGCTTTTGCAGATTAGACAGCTAAGGAAACAGCCCAAACCAAGATGAAAAGAATGTTTGTAGCAGGTCCCGCCAGGTGGGTGCCCGAGTTCTCCATGTTTGAGGATACACTTGAAAATATGAAGGAGATACAGAGTGAGGCCAGGGTAGACGAATTATCAGTGTGGCAAGAAAGCACAGCGAACTTGAATGATGAGGGATGTTGGATTGATAAGTCAGGGAAGTAAAGATGGATGTTGCCAGATGACTATGTTCTTCCTGTGGTGACAATGGCCCATAGTCCAGCCCATATCAGTGCTAAGGGTTTGCAAGCTGTTAGACCCCGTATGGCAAAATGCCAACATCTCCGAGACAGCTAAACATTTAGTGAAATACTGTATGGTGTGCATGATGCACAATCCTGGCAAGGGTACCCCTACTCCACCCGGTAATTTAGCACCTCCCACTTTCCCTTTTGAGGTCCTTCAAATGGACTTTATTGAAATGGACAGGGTCAATAATTTGATGTATGTGTTGGTGGTTGTTTGTTGTACATTCAGTAAATGGGTTGAGGTTTACCCTACTGAAGAAAATACAGCCATTGCGACTGCAAAGATACTCCTAAAGGAGTTCTTTCCTTGTTTCAGCTTGCCCCGTTTGATCTGGAGTGATAACGGAGGTCATTTCAATGCCAAAGTTATTTAGTTAGTTTGTGAAGGACTACACATCAGACAGAAGTTTCATGCTGCGAAGCACCCCCAGTCAGCAAGTTTGGATGAGAAGTACAATGGTACTCTCAAACTGAAATTGGCAAAGTTTCAGAAGACCACAGGGTTGCAGTGGCCAGATGCTTTACCCTTAGCTCTTTTGTCCACAAGAAAAACAGCGTATAGACAGAATTGTCACCCTATGAGGTCGTGTTCGGATGCCGGGAAAATGTCTTGGGCGTCCCGCACCCGTGTAGGTTTTCAGAGATTGAGTACCCTTTATTGACAGAGTACCTGTAACAGTTAACTGAAAATTTGCGTTCCCTTCACCAACAGATAAAGGAATCACTTCCGTCTGTACCATAGGGGCCTGGTCATAACATCCAGCAGGACGACTGGCTATTGCTGCAAAATTTTCAGCAGAAAAAGTGCTTGGAGCCCCGTTGGAAGGGGCCCGAGAAAGTACTCCTCGCTACCAGGACCGCTGTGAAGATCTCCGTCCGTAAGAATTGGATACATTCTAGTCACTGCCGAAGAGTAACCTTACCCTTACCCTATTACCAATGGGTGAGGGATGGTATTGGGGACGCTGAGGGAGAAAAGATTCCCCAGTTCGTCTCATTCTGTGACGTGCAGCTTATATGGACCCAAACGGATGCTGACAACGACGACGTGCTTAATGCAGCGGTCCCCCCTGAAATCAGAGCCATTAAACCAGGTACAATTTACATCTTCGGGTGAAGGACAGTGCACCAAAGGAGAAGTCAGATTAGCTAGGGATGGACTATGCAAGTCCGGGTTTACTTTTCAATAGTACCAACGGTGTTATTTTAGGGTGAGGCGAGATTAGTGCATTGTTCTGACATTGGGCAGGATAGATTGAACGTGCTCCTTTGGAGGGGGGTACATTATCCTGTGCGACGTGGGATTCCTCGAGAGCTAGGACTGAGCAGCTCCACCGCCGGTGCTCAAGAGCGGCAACGTTGATTAACAATAGGAGCCTGTACCAGTGAGGTTCAGACGTACACTGGGAACAGTTGCCCTTGTTATTACTTTTACTACATCCCCCTTTTGCTTCATAATGTATCCGTTTGGTCAGCCTAATAATGAGGAGGAACAGCCATTTGCACCTCCGCGTCCAGTGGGGGGTTGGTCCACAAAAAGTGAAATAGTTTTTGCGTCAATAGTTGCTATTGGGCTAATATTTGTATTGGGAATATCCTTGTTTCTGGAGATGTTGTAGGAAGGTAGAATCTGACTGCATAGTTACCCCCAAATTGGTTGTGTTATGTACTTAGGTACACTCCAGTTTGGATACTGGGGTACCCTTATAAGTCCCTAGTATATGGTACACATGTACCCAGGGCATAGGCACCCCAGAGGCCTCCCCTGGGCTGAAGCTTGTATTATGCCACCCATGAGAGGCCATGCAAAATAGAACTACAGGCCTGCTACTGCAGCCTGTGTAAAATGGCGCATACACCACTTACGTAAGATATAGGTTCACTATATCTATAGGTCACTACACTTAAAACTTATAAGTCACCCCTATAGCAGGCCTTAACTATCCTGAAGACAGGGTGATGGGTTTTACATGAGAGGGTGCCCCTGCATGAGCAGAGCCCCTCTGCAGCTTTCAGAGGCCATTCTCCCGGGTTGTCTGTGACTCAGCCAGACATATAGGAGGTGCATTATAACCTTGCGGTAAATTATATCTCGAAAACGGCTGAAACAAAACATGTTGTGTTTGGTATCAAACACCTGAATCATACTTCCACAGCAGTAACAGTGTGGGAGGTATGATTCCACCCTTCTGAAGAGAACTTCGTGGGGTCACTGGTCTTTCCAGTGCCAGCCTTCTTGACTCGGTCAGCACAAAATGGATGCTGCCGACCAGAGACAAATTTCTGCCCTCCTGCTGCTGAGCCAAGCTCGAGCAGAGGAAAGCAGCCCAATAGGCATCCTGTCACAGGGAGGTTTGACCACCTCCCAGACAGGATTGAGTGTATTGGGGCTGGGTGGGGGTATTCCTTCAGTGCTTGAAAGTCTGCACCTGGGGCATATTTGGTGTCCCTGTGCATAGTCCAGCTCAAACCAGTTCTGGGAGCCATAGGCTCCTGCTCTGGTGCGAAACTGGACAAAGGCCATGGGTGTAATGACCCCTCTGTCCTGACCCTCCCATAGGAGGGTCCCCTGAATCTGCCCAACCCTCTCCCATGGGTACATAAGGGCTTACCTGGCTGTAAGACTTTAGATTTTGTGTGGACAAGATTCTGCAACAAGAAACCACTGACCTTCGACCGTATGGGCACTCTGCACTTCGCTGAACTTCAACAGGGCCCGACTTCGTCTCCCTCTCTGTCCAAAGCATCGTCTGTGCCATTGCTCCGTGCAGGACCTGTGGAGCACTAAGGACAACTGAAGAATCGCCCTTGGGGTGAAGGAGTCACTCCCTGCATTTGCAGGCACCATAACACAGCTGACTGGTAACGACCCCTCTGTCCTGACCCTCCCATAGGAGGGTCCCCTGAATCTGTCCAACCCTCTCCCGTGGGTACATAAGGGCTTACCTGGCTGTAAGACTTCAGATTTTGTGCGGACACGATTCTGCAACAAAAAACTACTGACCTGTCTGGGCACTCTGGACTTCGCTGGACTTCAACTAGGCCCGACTTTGTCTCCCTCTCTGTCCTGTGACCTTGCTCCGTGCAGGACCTGTCAAATCAAATCAGGTGTTTGTTGAGCGCGACTACTCACCGGTAAGGGTCTCAAGGTGCTGGGTGGTGTGGGGGGGTTTCGCAGGTTCCAGTCCATCAAGGAGGGGGTTTGTCGAAGAGCCAGGTTTTGAGGTTTCTTACAGAGATGGGGAGCGATGTTATCTGTCTGAGGTGGAGCGGAAAGTCGTTCTGGACGCGCGGAAGGAGAAGGAGCGGTCTCCCGAACTGATCTTTCTGGTGCGGGGGACCACGGCGTTGGAGATCTGGGCTGATCGTAGGGTCCTTTGGAGTGCGTGGAATTTGAGTCATCTATTCAGGTATGCGGTCCGGTGTCGTGGAGGGCCTTGTGAGCATGGGTTAGCATCTTGAAGGTGACTCTAGCTTCGATGGGGAACCATTGGAATGTGCGCAGGTGCTGGGAGATGTGGCAGTGTCTTGGCAGGTTGAGGACCTGTCTTGCAGCGGTGTTTTGGATGTTCTGTAGCTTGCGGGTGAGGTTGTTTATTCCGGCATAGAGTGCGTTGCCGTAGTCGAGCCTGCTGGTGACCAGGGCGAGTGACGGTCTTTCGGTGTTCGAGGGGGATCCATTTGAAGGTCTTATGTAGGAGGCGGAGGGTGTGGAAACAGGAGGACGAGACGGAGTTGATCTGGCAGTCCATTTTGAGCTCTGAGTCCAGGATGATTCCCAGGTTGCGTGCGTGGTCCATGGGGGTGGGCGGGCTGGCGGGGGGCCACCAGATGTCGTTCCAGACATCTGGGTTTGGGCCCATTTTTATGTATTTTTTATTTTTTTTATTTTATGGGTTTTTATATAGCGCGGACTTTACCCGAAGGTGTCGGAGCGCTTCACAATAGGAACAGTAATGATACATGAGGAGAAAATTCCAAGTGAGCATGTTACAAAAGCAAACGTTACGTTACATGAGGCAGTAGTGACAATTGTGCATGTATCAAGAGCAAACAAAATACAAGACGTAGCAAACGCTACGTTACAAGAGGAAAAAGTGACATGTGTGCATGTTACAAAAGCGTACAAAGTACAAGTAGAGGTATAATACTGCAATAAATGGCAGACACTCAAAACACAAGAACAAACGTTACGTTACATGAGGCAATGGTGGTAATTGTGCATTTATCAAAAGAAAACGAAATACAAGAGGTAGCAAACGATACGTTACAAGAGGAAAAGTGACGTGTGCATGTTACAAAATAGTACAAAATACAAGTAGAAGTATAATACTGAAATAAATGGCAGCCACTCAAACCACAAGAACACACTGGGATGGCACTTCTATAGTCATGGAGAACAGAATTTCCTATAATGGAAGGACTTCCTTCAGATAATAGAGAGGGCGTGAATTAAATTTGGAAGTGTCTTTAAATGAGGAGAACTTTGAGGTCAGTTTTGAAGGCCTGGGAAGAGGTGGTGGTCCAGAGCTGAGGTGGAAGTGAGTTCCAGATTCACACCGCGTTGCCTGAAAAGGATTGGGCCATCGATCTTTCCTTCTTGAAAGTGGGAGGTTCAAGCAATACATTTTCCGCATTACGTGATGGTCTAGAGCCTCCAGAGAGTTTCAGTTTATTCGCCAGGTAGCGAGGAGAGGAGGAGTGCAAGGCTTTGTGGGTGATACAGGCTGTCTTGTAGATAGATCTTGCCTCGATGGGAAGCCAACAGAGGGTGGATAAAATTGGTGTGATGATGGGTGTGATATGGTCGCTTCTTTTGGCCCCATATATAAAATGAGCTGCTGAATGGAGAACAGATTTAAGGGGGAACAGGTGGGATTTCGGGAGGCCAGTAAGAATAGAATTGCAGTAGTCCAGTCTGGAGAGAACCAGCGATTGGACCAGGGTTTTAAGGTCTTGCTCCAGGAAGAAGCGACGAATCCCCCAAAGAAGGCGCAGTTGGTATCGAGCAGACTTTGCAATGGAAGTGATGTGGGAGAGTAGATTGAGTTTTTTGTCACCAAGGAATTTTGCGCTGTCGACAATGATGGGTTTATTGTTAAGTAGATTCATCTGATCCATCCATGATTGAACCGGGGGAGGGGAAAGTGAGGAGGAGAGGAGGAGGAATTCGGTTTTGGAGGGATTCAGAACCAGTTGATGAGTTAACATCCAGTTTTGAATGGAGTCGAGAGTAGAGCTTAGGATGGAGAGATCGTGAGTGGAGGCCAATTTAAGGTAGATTTGGGTGTCGTCCGCATAGAGATGATAGTGGATCCCGGATTTACTTTGGAGATTTCCCAATGGTTCTAAATAGAGATTGAACAATGTGGGTGCAAGTATAGTGCCTTGAGGAACACCTTGACCTACCGCCAAAGGAGATGAAAGACTGTTCGCTATTTTGATCATTTAGGATCTATCAGAGAGGAAGGAAGAAACCATTTAAGCACAGTGCCCTCCATGCCCATTCTCTGTTGAAGAGTGTTAAGGAGAGTGTTGTGATTGACAGTGTCAAATGCTGCAGAAAGGTCAAGGAGAATTAGAAGACAAGACTCCCCCGAATCGAGTACCCGCAGCGCGTCATCAATCATGTGCAGCAGAGCTGTTTCAGTGCTGCAGTTTTGAATGAAGCCGGACTGCAAGAAGATCATTGTCCTTGATATGACGAGAGAGTTGTTTCGCTACACATCTTTCTGTGATTTTCACAAGAAAAGGTAGGTTAGTGATGGGGCGGAAGTTGTTGAGGTCTTTCGCATCAGCGGTGGGTTTTTTAAGCAGAGGGGTGACCTGCCCTGTTTTGAATTGTTCTTCGTACCATGATGTGTACTTCCGTTTTGTTGGTGTTTAGTTGTAGGCAGCTGTTTTTCATCCATTTGGCGACAGCTTCCATGCCTTCTCAAAGTTGTGTCTGGCTGTGTTGGGTTCGTTGGATAGGGAGAGGATGAGTTGGGTGCCATCTGCGTATGACACAATAATGAGTCCGTAGGTTCTGACGATGGGGGCAAGCGGAACCATATAGATGTTGAAGAGCGTAGGGCTTAGGGAGGACCCCTGGGGGTCTCTGCAGGTGGTAGGTGTAGGGTCTAAGAGAAAGGGGAGACTCTGGCCTGCTGCGTTCTGCCAGAGAGGATGGAGCAGATACAGTCGAGGGCCTTGTCTTGGATCCCTTCATCGTGGAGTTGGTGGTGGGCGTTGGTGGCGGCTCTGAAGTTGTTGTAGGCTTCTGTGGATTTGGTGTTCCTCCAGGCCTTTTCGAGGTGGCGGCAAGTGCGTCCCGAAGTTCCTTGAGTTCGAGCTGCCCTCTCACCGAGTTTGAGGACAGTATCTCTCATGGGGACCGAATAACCCGAACCCCTCTGCACCGCGTAATTTTTCAAGTGCATATGTGTTGTATCCTACTTATTGTACATTTCCATCTATGCCTTTATTCACCCCTTGCCCTTCTAGTAGAATGCCTATGTACTGTGATGCACTATGGAATGTTGGGTGCTGGTTGAGAAAAGCCACAGTTATCATGGGGCTGAGCAGCATGCTGGCTGCTCCTGGTGGGGTTCACCTATTGGACATATGGTCTTTTCAACAAATACCTCTAAATATATCTACCAGCTGTGAGTTAATCACTACATTGTATTGGTGACGAGTTTATCTTACCCTCTACGCGTTCAACACCAGATGTCTACTATCAAGATTTTCAAAAGGCCACATCAATACTTCAATCTTCAAACAAGGACTCTAGCATCTGAGCCCCACCAGTGACCACCTCATCGGTCGCCCCCAACTTATACACGCCAGACCCTTCTTCTATTCAAATGTGTTCTTAGCATCTTCAACTTCAAAGGAAGCCGACCACCTTCTTTCACAAGCCACTTTTAAGTTCAAGCTTTAACTTCAAGAGAAGCGGAGTGTCCTCCTAAATCTACACTACTACTACTATCTACCGCTTTCAGTGAGACCTACCAAATTCTCCTGCCCACCAGTTCAAGCAAGGTACTGTTTTTGCCTTTGTTTGTATTTCCTGTGTGGTGTGAGGTGTTTCTAATCTCTGCACATCAATCTTTCTACAAGTTCAACTACTAAGCTTGGATGTCCTAGGGATTCATTTCTGAATGGTGCCTGCATCTTCTCAAACTGCATCCATCTCTCTACATGTGGTTACTGTGCGTGGACCAGTGCAATAGTAGGAAAAACTTAAGACATCCCTAAGACCTTGCAGTCAGCTGTGGATGTATTCAATGTTGGTATTTCTCATGAAGGTGAAATGTGGTGATTGTACTGACATTCGCAGATCTACGCTGAGCTACGCTTAGGGCACCTCAAGAAGTAAGGTGTTTCATGTGCCTGTGTTTTTGTCTCCTATGAAGTGTGTGTGTTTTGCTCAAGCCAAGTTCTCAACAAAGTCTGTCCTATTTCAGTGACTGAGAACAAACTCTACCTTTCCAAGTTACAAGTTACGTTTCATAACCTGCTTCTGCACTCAACCTGCATGGGTCAATATATTTTTTGACAGTGCGTGCACGAGTGTCTGTTCATGAACAACTATACATGGTTTTGGGGATCACTTATATTCAAGACGCTGCATGAGTTTTCTAAGACTGCCTGGCACATCGTGAGCAACGCTTCATAGGACTCATAAGGCTTGAGCTTCTGAACGTTTTTCTTTCTTTTTTCAACCTCTCAAGTACATTTTTCAACTGTGGCATCCGGTCCGGGTGACGTATACTTTTGAAATTTACTGTCTTCATTCAACAACTGTGCATGTTCAACCGCTGTGTTCTTTTTCAAAATCAAACGCGTGGGTCATTCGGCACACGCTCACTCACCTGCGTTTTTCAATCCTACCCGGTCATTTCCACGAAGTCACCACTCTTAAGATTTCGTTGCTAGGCAATCCTTTCCTCTTCGATGGACACACGAGGGCACGCCCTTGCCTTCAACCACCCGGCGCGACATATCATGCCGCCCACCATCTTGTGGTTGGCAGCGTTTCCCTGTTTTCCTTCAGCTTTTCTCGTTTGATTTGCCAACTGCATGCGATGTACGCACTTTCAATTTATTTGTATCCCAGTCGGAATGGATTTTTGTCTCTTCAACATATAAGATAGGAGTCCTCGGTGTTTCCTACTGTTGCCTGGACGATCTCCAGTAAGGACACTAGTGACTCGAGCACCACTTTGACGCTCTGAAGGTACAATTTTCGAACCCATTCCTCTCCTATGTTTCACATTTGCTCTACGGATCGTTGAGGAAAGTACTGTGATTGTGCCATCACGCATGAGACTCATCAATGTCAATTTTACCTACTTAATATGGATTTATATATGTATGATCTTAGCTATATTTTCTCAATTATTCAATGTGTGATTATACATTTAGGTGTACCTTCATTTTGTTGCTACTACTTAGCAATTCTTCACTGTGTGTTATTTCCATTTCCATTCCTCAATGTACATGCAGGTGTTCTATCATTCAATTGTATCAATGTACTTGCATGTGTTCAATTCATCAATTATATCAATGTACGTGTATGTGATAGTTCTATTACTCCATTGTTTCAATTTATCTGCATGCATGTTTGCAGCTTTCTCTATTTGGGATTGCGCATCTCAATTTGTTTTCTATGTGCACGTGTGTCTGCTGCATTCCCTAGTTGGATTGTACATTTCAATTGTTCATTTATCTCAATGTGCATGCGTGTGTTCATTTACTCAGTTACGGAGTTCTATTCTATTCTCAATTTTCAAGTTGTGCAGTATTTCCCTACCAAGGCCTACACGGCTCAATTACGGAGTTCTATTCTATTCTCAGTTTTCAAGTTGTGCAGTATTTCCCTACCAAGGTCTACACGGCTCTATTGCTTTCTCAATTTCAATGCTTGCATTACTCCCCCAATCTCCACCTACCAGATTTTTCTTCTTTACTCTTCAACTCAAGTGTGTTCTCAAATTTTGCAATTTCAAGGGACACAGACCTCTCTCCGCCTTCAGTGAAGTGCCTACTGTCTTCCAGAATCAAAGCCTCAAGAATCAAGGTTTCCAGTTCCTAGTCCCTGCTACTATGGAAGTTCCATCTCTATTTCACCTTTCAAGCGTGTCAATTCAACCTGTGCTGTGCCTTTGGTGAGGGTAAGCCTGTCTCAAAGTACTCCTGCACACATCTATAGTACCTGCCTCCCAGTTTATACTAGCCTGTCTCAAAGTGCTTCTGTACACATCTATTGTACCTGCCTCCCAATTTCTACTACTTATACAGCGCCTCAAGAATCTACTTATCTTCCTACTTTGCAGTAAGTACCACTTCCTAACTATCAACCAGTCTGCTCCCAGTTCTCGACGTGATCCTTCAGATCAACAACACCTAAAGATGCGTTTGGGGCACACACCTCAACTTGTACTTTAAATGTGCCTGGGAGGGTCAAGACTCTACTTTATAGACATATTTTATACAGTGTGTAAGCAGAGCTGTGAACTTTTACGACGCAGATGCTACATATCAAGCACGTCTGGTGCAGTGATATTTCCGCTCTGCCACCCACGTTACTTGTTCATCCATGGACGTATGGGGTGACTCAATTTCAATGTTATTATGGGCCCCACACTTCCCCTGTTTTTATGGCAGCTCAAACGTCTTGTGAAAATTCCTCTCAAGGAATGAGCACCTCTATGCGTGCACTATTACCCTTTTGCCAGTGTCCATCGAAGTCTTCATGCAAACCCGGTGACGTCGTCCACTCTTCCTTTTGTGACACCTTCTTCAAATGTTTTTAGAGGTTTTGGTGTGCGGCTGACCTTACAGCCACCCGGCACATAAGTCTGGTAACGTGTCGCCATCTGAGTATTGGCGTCTCACATCAAGATCTTGGTCCGCTCTGTCATTCACAATGTTCTCCCTCAATAAAGTTTTCTTCAAATAATGGCAGTGACGCACTGTAAGTATCGGTGTGATTCTGCCACACATCTCTAGCTGCATTTTCAACTCTACATGGACGCTGTATTGTTGAGCACGAGTTCTACATCTGTTTCTCGTGTTTCTAGCCCTAATCCAAGGACATGTCCCTGGAAGTACTTTTGCCTCAACATTTACTCAACTTCTCTTCATGTTCCTTTCAAAGAGAAGTTTTTCTCGCGTTTCTGGCACTATGTCTAGGACTTGTTTTACAGGCCAGGCTATTTACCTCATGTTCTAGCACTTTGTCAAAGACTTGTTTTCCTGCCATGATGTTTCTTGTTTACTATATCTACTTTGGACTTCAATGCTTCACAATGTGCAGTGTGGTGGGGTACTCCTCAATTTTAAAATGCTATTAATTCCTTATGTATGGTTTTTAATTTTACTGCACATTGTTCTAGTGTTACTTTTTTGTTCTATTTTTTTTAATTTACATGCATGCCTGCATTTGGCTTTACTTTTCAGGTCAAATGTTATCACAAATTGTATTTGGGCGTATTTCGCTTTGTGCATTTTGGTTGTGCCTTTTATACATTTTGTTGTTCCTGTTTTCTCAGTTATTGCTTGCAAGATTGCATGTGTGTAATTTCGCTCTAATTCAATGATGTACCTCTACATGAGGTTTTCCAGGTTACACATTACTCAAATCACTTTATCTTTCAATTTGTGCATGTCATGTGACCTCTGTTTGAGGTTGTCCGGTTTGCTCATTCTCAAAGTTACACGTTTTCAAAAGATCTATTACATACTGTTTATTCTCTTGTATGCCTTTATCCTCTATTTTCAATTTGTGCAACATTTCCTTGTAAGGTTTACAAGGTTCAATTACTCTATTTTTCTCAATTTTAATTTGTGCAACATTACTCGATTTCAATTTGCCCAGTATTTTCATGAGGTATTGCAAAGTTAAACTATTCGATGTTTTCAATTTCTATTTGTGCAGTTCTCCCTAGCTGGGATTGCACATTTCAATGTATGTCAATTTGGAAACGTTTGTCAAGTTACTTCTGCTCAAGGTTTTCCAGTTTGTACGTTCTCAAAAGTCTCTATTTCAATTTTGTAGTATTCCCTTGGTGGGATAGCAGTTCAATCTAGTTTCAAGTCTATTATATGAGTTTTTCGCTTATCTAGTCTTATTGTTTTACGTCGTTGCTTACAGGGAAGGAATGAGTCAATTTTATTTGGTTATTCATTCTCTTCTCTGTATCAGTATGAGTTTTTACTCTTCAAGTCCAGTTGCTTTACATTATATTTTACCCTTCTGCTGTGTGTTGCCTCCTGTCGCACCTGTCTGAACAGTGGGTGTGTCGGTAGGTAAAGATCATTATTTTCCCATTCCTTGAGTTTCATTGTATATTGTTGTGATGGAAGAAAAGGAGGTATGTTGTATCCTGCTTATTGTACATTTCCATCTATGCCTCTATTCACCCCTTGCCCTTCTAGTAGAATGCCTATGTACTGTGATGCACTACGGAATGTTGGGTGCTGGTTGAGAAAAGCCACAGTTTTCATGGGGCTGAGCAGCATGCTGGCTGCTCCTGGTGGGGTTCACCTATTGGACATATGGTCTTTTCAATAAATACCTCTTAAATATATCTACCAGCTTTGAGTTAATCACTACAATACGCTTGTTGGTGATTCCCGAGCTTGTACATTGGACTCCGTGCAGTCCTGACCCTGAGCAGTATTTCCGTCAAAGAACTCCAGCCTCCTCGCACCAAGTGCTCTGTTGGCTGGTACTTTGTGATCTTCCTTGAGGTCCCCTTGCGACTCCTGGTCATTCGACCTCTTGATGGTCATCTTGATTTCTATTGGGCTTTCCTGGTTGCTCCAGACGTGCTCTGACTCCCCATTTCTTTCTGAGTCCCCTGGACCTTGCTGGTCCACACCGTAACCTGCTTGACCTTCCTGCCTGAGTTGCTGTTGCCAAGGCTTTTTGGTGCTCCAGCCAGACACTGACCCCTCAGCACTCGACATCCTTCATGCGACAACTCACATCCGGCTCCTGGTCAGCCTCGACGATTCCTGGACCTCGTGGCTGCAGAGTCATGCATCCCTTCTTCACACCTGAAGCACCCGACATCGGTGGGCATTCGTCTACCGAGCCCCTGGTCACCCTGAAGTAACCCAGACTTTTCCCCCTCTGCTTTCAGGTTCCTTCCATCACGAATCCACCCTTGGATTCCTACAGACACTTTCTTCCTTCCCTGCAGCAACTCTTCTTTGAAGCCCTCCATTGAAAACGACGGCGGTTTCAGACACCACTCCAGACCTATGCGCCCGTCTCCTCTGGGATAGGTAACTCAGGTACTCCAGTATCCACAGGTAGGGTAGCTCTCCAACCTCCTAAGTTACAGAGGGTTTCCTCGAAGTCCACAGAGAAGGGTCCTTAAACTTTAAAATTGTAACAGCGACTTCCCCATAGAATTGCTCAGAGCCCGCGGTCGTGTTAGCACATTGCACCTGTCCTCCGTGGGGTCCCTTTCGACTCACCTTGGGTGGTTCCTTGGGGTCCCAGCAATTCTACGTGTTCTAGACACTGTCTCGACTCCAGTCGTGGTTCTTATACCACTATTTTAGCATATGGTTTGGTCTCCCTGGAGCCCACTGTGTATTGTGCTACATACAACTGTTTCTTTGCTAAAGTATTCTGTGCTTGTGTTGTACCCTCGTGTAGAGGATACTAGGGAGTGTTATATAAATAAAAACATATTTTTATAACGCCTGTGTGGTTCTCCTTTCATTTGATTAATATTCTGGTAAAACAAGCTGCTTTACATTCCTTCAAGATTAAGCCTAAAGTCTGCTATCCACAGCTACCACTAGGATAGCTTTCTAAAGGTTATCTTTAACCTCATACATCATAAGGGTCATTTGGACTGGTGCAAGGTGTCCACTTTAATTAGTGGACAGCATATACCAGGCCAACTTCTCACCGAAGTATCCTGTACATTCATGGTTGGTACAACACCCATTCCCCCTGAACACATTTTGTTACTTTGGCCCCTCACAAAGGAGAGCTCTGAAAATCTTATACAGATAATGTATTTATACAAATGTTGCATCAGGCTCATGAGGTGTCTAATACTGCTAATCGTTGGAGTTGTGGATATGGATAACTCTGAGTGTCTTTTGTTTCTCTGCATATTACATCTTTTCCGTTTCCAATTTTAGAATGGTTTAGCGAATGCTTAAAGGAGGATCTGATGGAATGAAAATGTTTTACCACCATGCTTGTGGTTTGTTCTTATGTTAAGTTAGCATTTGCGGCACCATTTTATGTTCAACCGCCATTTTGAATCATGTCGTCAGCTACGCATTACCTGACTCGAGAAGCAGTCTGTGGAAATGTTAATTTCTTCAAGGTTAGGCCTAGCTCTTCTAATGAATAATGTGTGCCCGGTCGCAGAATCAAGACCATTCTTACTGTACCTCTTTGTTTTAGCTGCACCTAGTAGATTTCCATTAGGGGCGGGACATTCCTGGTTCAGAAACATACAAAATGTATCTCTATGTTTGGTGAAGTCATTCCCTCTGCAGCAATCCCAGGAGGCTGGTCAGGCTGGACTCTGCTCGTGTGTTTCTGAATAAAATATACTTGGTTTGTATTCTCTACTGTCTGACCGACTCTCCATTTGTATGGAAGGCTGAGAAGTGGTCGCAAGTGACCCGGGTGGCCCTAATCGGGTCACTTTATTCACTGGTGCTGGGCGCGATCCAGGAGTGTACTGGCTTGCCTTTGGCATGCCCGCAGTGTGCATGCTGCGCGGCGATGAAGCAGCCTGCATAGGTAGTCCTGAAAAGGGCCAGGGCTGTCGGTGAGGCAGGAGGCTAGGAGCGTGCAGCAACAGCGGGGGGGGGCGGGGATGGGCGCAACAGTGCAAGCAACGACAAACAGATACTGAGCTACTAAAATAATAGAATCAAGCAAATGATGGACTTTTGACCTATATAAACTAGATAGACACCAGATATACAGAAGACAATACACTAGATAGACACCAGCTATACAGAAGACAAATACCAGGAGTGGAGCAAGCACCTGGGTGACTGCGGGACCGAACCCGAGGTCTTGGGGCATGAGGACGAGGCACCAAACTCTGGCGCTAGGAAGAGGCTGCGGGTGAGTGGCATGCAGACCAGGGGAGATCAGGACTACTCCAATGCATAAGATATATTGAGTGTAGGCTGAGGTTAGCCTGATGCTCATGATTGCATGTCTTTGTAGTCTATCTCAGTGTCTGCTCTTCCCTAATCTAGTGTTTTTCCCACCCAGGAATTTTGATCTCATAGTGATCTTCTTGGATGAGTGGTAGCTTTTCACTGTAGACCTCATGGGACTCCTTTTTTTTTAGGTAGAATTCTTTAACACATGGGAATACATGTGTTTCCTTGCACTCTACCTAGCTTTCTTTCTCTGCCTCCACCGCAAAGTATTTTTAATCTCCTGCTTCTAATCTTTCGTACCTTCTTCATTTTGTTTTTATTATTTCTTATTTATATATTTGTTTTACGAAGTCCTGGCAGCTGTCCTGTTCATGAGAACTTGCCTTCGATTCTGTGGCAGTTTAGGTCTTTCCAACCTGACCTCTGTGATTAGTCCATGGAATGACACAGCCCTTATATCTCTGCATTATGTGGCAACAGGTCCCGCAGGATGGTTTGCCACCCACTCGACCAGGGTTTAATGACCACCGCCCTACCTTTGACAATATTCTATTCTTTTTTATCTTCAATTATGTAGCCTTGTGCAGGCACGATGCGCCAGGTTTTAGACGCGCATGTCCTGGTTGTTAGGGAAACCCGTACATGTTGATCGACTACACCTCCCATGATGACGATTGTGGAACCATGCTTAAGACTTCTATTGAAGCCGTCTTTGTCTTTTCTCTTCACATGGCAGGTTTACCACCACCACTCGTGGTGGCGGTGGGATTCCCTTCTCTCCCCTTTGTTTGATTTCTAGCCAGTGGTTTACATCTGACATAGTATCGCCATTGGCACCCCTCAGTCCCCACTCCAACAAAATACATTACCCAATAATAACACACACACAGACTGTTTGATTGGGTACAAAATGCTGCAGGTTTATTACATACACCGTTATGTAATAAGTGGGTTATCTCACAGGCGATCCAAGGGCAGGCAACCAACTGGGCCGCCTGCCCGCCTAATGAGCCAGGCAGCACTGGGGCAAACCCCGCCTTTGCTGCCGTCCAAGTGATTCTCTTCCAAGATCACGTGACTGTTGGTAACTTCTACTTACATCCCTTCCCGGGGCGGAGCGTAGCATAGCAAACCCCTGGTTGTTCAGGCCCACAACCGCTCGAAGGACTAGCGGGGCGCCGACACGGCTTCCGGGACCCTCCCATGAGGCTCCTCAGATTTGGCTCTGACACCCCCTATGGTGCCGCGCAGAGGTACCCTTGGTACCGGCCTGCTTCCAGATCGCCCTGTAACTCCGCCTGCAACGAAAAAAGGAACTATTACAATATTCTCACTCCCACCTGCCATCACCATGCCGGGTAAGCGGTAGGGAGGGATGCGGCGTGCGAGGCGACAAGAGGTCACCGGCATGGTGGGGGAGGGCTATATAGCCTCCCCCCACGCCCAGAGGAGCCCGCAAGTGACGCCCGTCGCGTCACTTCCGGGCAAGAAAGAGGAGGGGGACACCGGCCGGAGTCCCTGCCCCCCAGGAGGGGGAGGCGGGGAGGGGTGACTGGTGCCCAGGCGACACTTGGGCACCGACCGCTCTAGTGGCTCCCTGCGGGGGCCACGGTCAGCGGCATAGTATCGCCATTGGCACCCCTCAGTCCCCCCTCCAACAAAATACATTACCCAATAATAACACACACACAGACTGTTTGATTGGGTACAATATGCTGCAGGTTTATTACATACACCGTTATGTAATAGGTGGGTTATCTTACGGGCGATCCAAGGGCAGGCAACCAACTGGGCCGCCTGCCCGCCTGATGAGCCGGGCAGCACTGGGGCGAACCCCGCCTTTGCTGCCGTCCAAGTGATTCTCTTCCTAGATCACGTGACTGTTGGTAACTTCTACTCACACCCCTTCCCGGGGCGGAGCGTAGCATAGCAAACCCCCGGTTGTTCAGGCCCACAACCGCTCGAAGGACTAGCGGGGCGCCGACACGGCTTCCGGGACCCTCCCATGAGGCTCCTCAGATTTGGCTCTGACACCCCCTATGGTGCCGCGCAGAGGTACCCTTGGTACCGGCCTGCTTCCAGATCGCCCTGTAACTCCGCCTGCAACGAAAAAAGGAAATATTACAATATTCTCACTCCCACCTGCCATCACCACGCCGGGTAAGCGGTAGGGGGGGATGCGGCGTGCGAGGCGACAAGAGGTCACCGGCATGGTGGGGGAGGGCTATATAGCCTCCCCCCACACCCAGAGGAGCCCGGAAGTGACGCCCGTCGCGTCACTTCCGGGCAAGAAAGAGGAGGGGGACATCGGCCGGAGTCCCTGCCCCCCAGGAGGGGGAGGCGGGGAGGGGTGACTGGTGCCCAGGCGACACTTGGGCACCGACCGCTCTAGTGGCTCCCTGCGGGGGCCGCGGTCAGCGGCATAGTAGGCATAGCAAACCCCCGGTTGTTCAGGCCCACAACCGCCCGAAGGACTAGCGGGGCGCCGACACGGCTTCCGGGACCCTCCCATGAGGCTCCTCGGATTTGGCTCTGGCACCCCCTATGGTGCCGCGCAGAGGTACCCTTGGTACCGGCCTGCTTCCAGATCGCCCTGTAACTCCGCCACAGCTCTGGAGGCAGCCACCGTCGCCGCCAGAGCCCCCCACCAAAACAGCTATAGTCTTACCTGCCACCTCTCCTGTCTGGAGCTTCCTGCAATCCAGATGAAAGAGAACCATCACTGCTGGTTATCGATGGCCCCATCTATATCCCCCAAGCCCTTGACGCTATCCTGGGTCAGATAGTGTCTGCTGAGACAAAAGGCCCGTCAGGCCTGGGGAGTTGTGCCAAAAGCAATTCACCCCATGCGGGAAAGTTCCACTGCTTCACTTGCCCCAGCCCTGAGCCAGCTCTGGGCGGGGTGGCCGCCGACACCCAGGCTCACAAGGCCCCGTCTATGTGCTGATCTCACCTAGCTGCCATATCTCCTAGCACCGAGTGCACCTGAAAACCTGCGTGCCCATCTATGGGACAGCAGCCCATTTGCTAGGTGACCACTCCCCCACCCGCCTGCCTGCTCCGGCTATTCTGGCGAGAGGGATTTTATTTAACCTTTGAACAGTCCCTTTGTTTGCTAAATCCTGACGCGCAGGAGTGTTCATAACTGAAAGTGTGTGGCCATGGGCAAGGGACCCTCATGCCCTTGCCATGTATCCCTTATTCCTTCTGGGAATTATGCCCGTTCAGCTGCTTCTGTGGTGAAACCCCCCAGGCATACTGGCTTAGAGAATCTGTCTGATTTAAGCTGTGTGCATTGCCTGCGGGATGGTCCAAGCATTACAGATTGGCTAAGTCCTACTTTAACCCGTCCTAGAATGCTCCCAGATACGAGGGTGTCTGGGGGGGTACCCACCGCGAGCCCAGAGCATCCCCAGCGGTGACAAATTACCTGCTCCATTGAAGTTTAGTGTTAGTTACACACTGGGCATGCCAAATGTTCTATTGACATAGTGTCCCATTGTGTTTGACACGCTGCTACCCCAATTATTGGGACGGCAGCACACTATGTTGGCTGACTGCAACCCCACCAAGCGAGGTAAAAGTGTCGGTATCCCAGGTTCCCAGTTTCCTGCTAGCTCCAGTACACTACCAGTGGTTCCGCTGGGAGATACCACAAACCGCAATGGTCATCCGAACCTTAAGAAGCGCCCCATTCTCACCTGGGCGTACCTCTAAATGATAGTGGTTTCACACAGCTGTAAGGCTAGAGACACACCTCTTAAACCTATTTACTGGTTTTGCTACTCGGCACCCCTATGGTTGGAGCTCTGTGTTTATGCAGGCGCATGCCCCCATGGCACGCTGTTGCTGAAGAGCCGGGGTCTGTTACCTCAAATGTCTGAGGTGAGGAGTTGAGGAACACAAGACAGGTAATATGCAACTGGAGGATGTATATACTTCTGCCAATGACCTGACAGCGGCCCAGCTGTGCCCCAAGACCTCGCAGAATTCACACCCTTGGGCTGTTAGCCGGTGGCATGGTAGGCTGTAGCTTAGCGGCTCATGACATTGCCTCCGTGTATATACAACAAACACCGTGCCTCACTACACGCCAGTACCTTTGGCTTAAACAATGCTTGTTAGTTGTATAAGATAGATGAAGCAAAATAAAATTTTAGCTTCCCTGCATGGCCTATTGGGAATGCTTCAATTCTGACCTGGTGGGACTGTCACCTTAACGTGTTGAACATCCCTTAACTGTCTCCCTTCGATGAATAGCGAGCTCCACCTGCAAATGAGCCAACACACTAATCAACTTCTGCAACAGCCAGACAGGTCACCTACACGTGATCAAGGTGAGGGAAGCGTGAGCCCTATGGAAACGGAATGGTGGCGCACAATCCCCGTCTCGGAGACAAAATGTTTTACCTCGTTGTACTGCGAGATCGGTGCATGCAGAGACAACATAACTATCCTTTGCCAACACTGAGCCAGACCGTAACTTTTGACTAAATTGGGACAAGGGAAGACCCAGGTAATCTCACTGATCAAGTCTGATGTCGTATATGACCTCTCCCCCTGTGCTTTGTGTGGTATTGGCCCTCCTAGGTGTGGGCAGAGCCCCGGGAAGTATACATGGGTTCTAGGCCGTAATGCACCCTTGTTCGTGGGGAAAGCTGAAAGCATGCTTGCTGGTTCCCGGCCAAAACCGACAACCCTTTTACCCTTTGTCAACAGCAGCACATGCATCAATAAGACATTAATAAGGGCCACATGCCTAACTCCTGATGTCCAAAGGACCTAGTAGGCCAAGCAGCGAAACATCGCTAAATGGAATAATACGAAACAGTCTTCTCACGGCGCACGCCACTCAGGTGCTGGCAGGACACCGAGGTTTACACCGAACAACCAGACTCCAAAGGAATCCCAATGTGACCTTGGCTGGAGAAGGGCTATCCCTGTCCTAACAGGAAATGAAAACTTTGGAGCTGAAGCCACGAAAGCTAACTAAATGAAGACCATAGACTGAGGTACTCCACAAGAGTTTCTACTCGCAAAGCTGGAGTCATGGAACACGACACGTATAGGATACCAGAGCCTGTCCAGTGGACAGCGAGTCAACCGATACTCAGTTAAATATTGATGGCTTTTGAGACACAGGCACCATCCAAACTACTGAAACCAAGTTGGCGGGACTAGTTCTATGGAGAAAAGCATTGAAAGAATCGCTCCTCAACGTCAAATGACACAACTACCCGCTTACGTCTACCTTGCTGGGAAGGGTGGAGCGATGCCCATTATTGGAATAGTGAGTGAATAATTTATTCCTACTGCCGAGTTGTGAGAGACTGCCCCGAGTGGTCTTTCCGCTTAATGGCCCCCTGGCAGTGCAATTGATTACGACACCAGTAATTCACCCCAAACTGGTATGCTGCTTTGCCCCACCCAGGGCACCCTGTCCGGTAAACACCAAGGCAGACGTACCGTAATGCCAACTGAAGGCAGAGTAAAACACAATTTCTGACCTAGGGCTGTTCGCGGCGACACCTACCTCGTGACGCCCAGTAATGGGCAAAACTAGAATCGGCATACGCGCGCGCTACATACCGCAAGCCTGGACTCCTGTCCGGCGGCCACTTCCTTATGCACCACACCTTGCTCCTGCATGCTGCCAATCAATAGTAACACCACAACTACGGACCCGGATACTCGTGCAAACGTGAAAATTCAGCCTATTTCAAGCCCTCAAAACTAAAAGGATGGCTTGGGCAACTGGCACAGTGATTTCGGGGTCATCTTTACAATGGACAGACAGTGCCAACTCGTGGCAGACTGTCCCAAGCGCCAGTGAGCAATTAAGTCATGGACAGCGCACCAGCACCCACTTAGTCAAATTACACAGTAAACTTTGTGTTGTAATTTAGCCTAGTGGCCGCTGTGTGGTTTGCCGCTATGTCATTGCATCCCTGTAATCAATACAATGTGGGCACTCCACCTACAAGTTCATCTTATGGCTTAGTCAATGCTTCTATTGGCATCAGATAAGTAAGCCACAAATCAGGCTCGTTTGCGTAGCCAACCAAGAGCTAGCCGCCCCCATCCATGGCTGCCAAGGTTTCAGTTTGCTATGTGTGACCTTTCCATCATATCAGTGCAACTATGAGGGAATTTTGAGGACCTATGACTGATTATTTATTTATTTTTTGTTTAGATAAGACTGAGTGTAACTCAGTGTACTACGGGGGCCATATCAACTGGTAGGCAACACATCCCATTTCTCTGAGCGATGAGTCGTTAACCAACACTAAGCCAAGGGACTCGTGCAAAGTGTATACACTATTAGCCATCGTCCACTCTTCACTGAGGCCGCCTAGACAAAGAATGGATAACACGCACCATTCCCATGGTCCTCCTGCTAGTACAAAGTAACGGCTCGATGCAGTGCAGCCAGAAAGCCAAGTAGCTACTTATCAATCCTCCTGCTCACTGCTTTGTTTGGTACGGAGTTGTCCGGCTGTGCCTGTGCAGCAGAGCAAGAAGCCCAACAATTCACTGTGAATGTGGTACCTACGTAGGGGTCATGAATGAATCCATCAAATATTTCCCACGGCATCCACGTTCCACAAAAGCACCACTCCGACGCAAACTGACGCCTCCCAGGTCCAAGGGCAACACTGATGTAAAGTGAGAGAAAAGGGACCCCTGCCAGTGCCATATGCCGGTCCCCTTACTCAAAGGCCTGTGCCCCTCCCTGCTGGCCAGGCCAGACCGGTCGCTGCCCATGCCTGCGCATTGATCTTAAACAACCACTCCACACCAGTGAAATAGTTATGTGGTAGAAAACCCATCCCACAGATGGGACAGCAACCCACTCGATCGATAAGGTGAACAAACAACCCCAATCCATGATCCGTCACGTGAGCAACCGTGTCACCAAGGTGCGCCAAAACCCTTTGGTGCTACCGCCAAACAAATTCGATTCCAAGTCGGCACTGTTCTCCTCCTTGTAAAAAGGTTGCCTCTACCAAGGGGGGCCAGCACGACTGTGTCCTATGCCCTAAGTACGAGGCCAGCTGCAGGCGGCCTCTCTAACCCTGTAGTTTCCTGCAGCGCAGAAAACCATGGCAATGGAGTGGCAGATATTAATTAGGATGCATGGTGCTGTGCTCTACCTAGTGAGGAGGCAGCTCTATTGTCAGCATGCCCCGCGTAGCCTCAGGGAAGATAGTGCACGAAGCAAACCCCCCAGGGGCCCTGCCAGCCGCCTGATGACGCGCCCACAACCCAGCACCTATTTTCAGTCTGCAAAGCGCAGGTGGCACCGTGGCTGCAGGAAGACACTCGGGTGGAGATCATTCGACAGCCTCTGCTCGCGCAGGGATATGCTGCCCAGGGAGGAGTTGGCTAACTTCAACGTATGAGCCGTTTGGGACGTCGGGCTGCGGTCCCACTCCAACCGGGTCACTTGTTAGTTTGTACACAGCAAAGCCTTGGCCTCTGCCCTGCAGCCTGAATTAACGCCCTAAACTATCCCGCGGGTCGTGCCGCCGTCACAGAGAAGCGGACCTTTGCCATGACTGGCCTGGGGAAACCTGCCTCTGACCCTACGTGCGCTCCGATGTTCTGATCCTACCGGCGCCCGAAGCTTGCATAATTTGGCCGGCCTTCCCAGGGAAAGGGACCTAGCGTGCACCAAATATGCCCGCGGTTGCTTTGCGCAAACCACCACCCTTGCCTTGCCAACAGCAACCCCCCCCGAGGTTCCTATCACGTGACTTTTTGCATACTTATATAGCGCTAGCTCGAACCAAGGGTATTGGAGCAAAAACAAACAGGACTGTACAAGCCCTGCATATTTATATAGCGCGATCTCAACCCGAAGGTATTGGAGCGCATAACATGCGCACCGTGTTTGCATTCCCATTCAAAAGGGGAGATTGGGTAACACGAAGGGATGAAATGACCCGCGCGATGAAACTGCAAGACTTTTTTTTTATGTATATTTACATAGCGCGAACTCTAACAAAAGGTATTGGAGCGCTTAACGTGAGCACCGTGTTTACAGTCACATTTGGCTAAACACGGAAGGATTAAACGATTTGCCCAGAATCGAGGACTCGCACCCTGGTTACAAGCCCTGCCTATTTATATGGCGCATTCTCGCCCGAAGGTGTTGGAGCGCTTAACAGGAGCACCGTGTTTACCTTTGATTCAGGTAAACTCAGAGGGATTAAATGATTTGCACGGAATCGAGGACGTGGCCGCGACCTCGAAGCTCGCAAGCCCTGCAAATTTATGTAGCGCGATCTCGCCTGAAGGTGTTGGAGCGCTTAACAGGAGCACCGTGTTTACCTTCGATTCAGGTAAACTCGGAGGGAGTAAATGATTTGCCCGGAATCGAGGACGTGGACGCGACCTCGAAGCTCTGCAAATTTATATAGCGCGATCTCGCCCGAAGGTGTTGGAGCGCTTAACAGGAGCACCGTGTTTACCTTCAAATTCAGGTAAACTCGGAGGGAGTAATTGATTTGCCCGGAATTGAGGACGTGGATGCGACCTCGAAGCTCGCAAGCCCTGCAAATTTATGTAGCGCGATCTCGCCTGAAGGTGTTGGAGCGCTTAACAGGAGCACCGTGTTTACCTTCGATTCAGGTAAACTCGGAGGGAGTAATTGATTTGCCCGGAATTGAGGACGTGGATGCGACCTCGAAGCTTGCAAGCCCTGCATATTTATATAGCGCGATCTCAACCCGAAGGTATTGGGGCACTGAGCATGGGCACCGTGTTTACATTCCACTCGGGTGAACACAGAGGGGATCCCCGCATGGAGGGTCTACGAGGCGCTAAGAAATCCGGGGAAAGAAGGGGTGGGGAGGCCGCGAGCCGACGCGGAGGCCAGCCACCACCGCCCCCGGGGCATCCATGCCGGCGAACACACGGGGTATACACTTTTATCTATATAGAGCAGTCTGGACCGACTGCGAGCACGGGGAGCGCTACTCCTGGTCTGGGACCAGTCAACGTGGAAAACACCCCCTACCCTGCATCTATCCCCGGCCCCTGCTCACGATCACACCACCACACCCAGGGTTAGCCATCTGAAGTTGTTTGCATGCGGGCCATCGCCGGCGTGCCTTGACGGGGTGGGGGGGCAGTGATTAACCGCCTGCTCTCGCATGCCACCCCGGGAATTTCGTAATGGTACCAGGGCAGTGGCAACCCGCCGCCTACCGAAGGCATGTGCAGGGCAGGGACACCAGTGCCGCGGTGGAGCCGCCATGACCACCCCCCCCATCTTGGGTAGCACACAACCTTCGCCGGATCGCCCAGCCACCAAACCACCACGCATGGGGAGATCAGGCTGGGGGAAGGGTCATGGAAGCACTCACCGTGCAATAGCTGTTAAACGGCTCCCACGTGCACGACCGAAAGGCGGCGATCGGACAGCCCTTAAGACGTGTCCAGCGAGGCTGTGTAAGACCGGGTGCACCCTGCTCGCCCCCCTGTCCCCGGCAGCCACCAGCCGAGGCTGGACCGCCTGCCAGAATCACCCGAAAGGGGAGATACGGCTAGGGGGATGGGGGGCAGGGCCTGCACTGACCGCCACAACGGGTCACTTCCAGCGAGAGGTAGCGACAGTGTTGTCCACGCGGCGTGCGAGGCGACAAGAGGTTGCCGACATGGTGGGGGAGGGCTATATAGCCTCCCCCCACGCCCAGAGGAGCCCCGGAAGTGACGCCCGTCACGTCACTTCCAGGCAGGAAAGAGGAGGGGGACACCGGCCGGAGTCCCTGCCCCCCAGGAGGGGGAGGCGGGGAGGGGTGACCGGTGCCCAGGCGACACTAGGGCGCCGAATGCTCTAGTGGCCCCCTGCGGGGGCCGCGGTCAGCGGCACGAATATATAACCTGTGCCAGGACTACATTTGCCATGATGCCGAGCACTTTCATTGAAAGTGACATCAAACGTCACGTCCGTCCATTGCTTCCTCCCGGCCATAGAACTAAAGCAGCATCATGGCGATCCTTCCTCTCGCCAAGACCCCACGTTGCACAGTACACTCGGCTGAGGACTGTGGTAAGTGCTGTGTATTGGAGCCTCTGTGTTTAGATGTAATTAGTGTAGACAGAGCATTATTATTATCCTTACTGTGTTAATGTGCGCGACCGGATTGTTTTCCACTCTCTGGCCGTATACTCGTAGTCCAGAGAAAGAGAGAGGGGGTTGCTATACCGGCTCTCTCTCTGCGGCTGTCCCTTGACCCCGATCTAGTGCTGCATTACCAAGCATGGTCAAGACACGCTCCTCGCCCTCCACCTAAGAGGCTGAAGGCATTTCACAAGGGTCTATTGATGTCTCCTCTATGTTCGGGTTTGCGACCAGATTGAGCTTCTACTCTCCAGCCGCACACTCGGAACACAGTCGAGAGAGAGTGAGAGGGAAGGGTACCATACCTGTGATTCCCTTGCATCTCTCTCTGGGGCCATCCCATGGCACTGATGGAGTGCCGCATTACTGAGCCTGGCCAAGACACACTCCTCATACACCTTCTCAGAGGGTTAGGGCATTTCACATGGATTATTTTATGTCCCCCTCTGTGTACCGATCATATTACAGCTGTGTATGATTCTGTTCATTGTGCCCATCTGTTCCCGCCACCACTTCTGTCCCCGTGACCCCTCCCCGCTGACCGCCCGCACTCTCGCCTCCCAGCTGGACGTTCCTTCCCCCTCCCCTACTTAATGGCGGCTGCTGCGGGGGAGTGTGGATAAGACCTCTGACCCACGGTCTGAGGCCTGGTCTCCCCCCAGCAGCTCCGCTGTGCTCTGCCCTGCCGCAGATCATCTGATCCCCACCCGGGTAGGGTTCGAGACCGCTCCGCTTTGTGCCTCGTGCCCATCTTGTTGGTATTCATTATTGCGCTTGTCCCCACTCCACCGAAGCCCGGACATGCATCCTCCTCAATGTACGTTCCCTCCACAGATACGCCACTGAGATCTGGGACCTGCTCGACACCCTCTCGCCAGGCGTCCCCTTCTTCATGGAAACCTGGACCAATGCCACCTCCGCCCCTGACATCGCCACTGCCATCCCCGACAGATACAAGATCCAAAGAAAAGACCTCCCCCACCTCCCAGGAGGAGGACTCGCCATCACACACAAGAGCTCCCTCCGACTCCACCTCCAGTACAAATGACCCCCCTTGCCAACATTGAGCATCTCCACTTCCAGATCCAAACCAGCCCCAGAACCACGCTGCATGGGACCCTCGTCTACAAGCCCCCTGGGCCTCCCACCTCTTCCGCCACCACCATTGCCGAACTCGTCGCACCCCACGCCATCACCTCCATGGACTACATTCTTATTGGAGACCTAAACTTCCACCTCAACAACCGCAGTGATACCGACTCCACCACCCTACTTGATAACCTTGCCAACTTCAGACTGAAGCAGCTCATCACCACCCCCACCCACAGAGCCAGACACACCCTCGACACCATCTTCGCAGGAGGGACCAACATCCACTTCAGCCACACCAAGCAGCCCCTCTGGACAGACCACCACTGTGTACACTTCACCTTCAACACCACCTCTGTACCCAAACCCGCTGTGTGCCCGCCACGAAGGAACTGGAGCCAGATCGCAGAGGAACACCTCAACACCACCCTCTTCTATGACACCCCCTCCGCCATGACCGACGCCAACTCTGCAGCCAAAGAACTACATCGCTGGATCTCAAACTGCGCACAGACATGCTCGCACCCCTCCGCAACCCCATCAAACAACGCCCCGTGAAGGCCGCCTGGTTCACCACCGACCTCCAAGAAGCCAGGCACGCCTGCAGACACCTCGAGAAACTCTGGCGGAACAGGAAAACCACCGAAGACCAGAACACCTACAGGAACGCCATGAAGGAATACCACCAACGCATTAGCGGCCACCAAGCGGACCTTTATCAAGGACAAAATCCTCACCAACGCAAGTAACACAAAATAACTCTTCAACATCATACAGCAGTTCACCAAACCCCCCAGCGAAGCTACAGTTGTCACACCATCCCAGGACCTCTGCCACAAGCTCAGCTCCTACTTCCACCAGAAAATCAAGCCCCTCTACGATAACTTTAGCGAACACACTCCAGACACCACCCCCTTCTCCACCACCGACAACCAGCCAACCATCCCCACCTGGAAACCTGCTACCACTGAAGACACCACCGCGACCATGATGAACACCTAATCAGGAACCCCCACGGACCCCTGCCCGCCGCACATCTACCACAGAGCCGCCGCCGCCATAGCACCGGAACTAGGCTGGACCATTAACACCTCCATCAAATCCGGCATCTTCCCTGATGACTGGAAGCGAGCAGAAGTCAAGCCCCTCCTCAAGAAACCCTCGGCCAACTCGACGGACCTGAAAAACTACCGGCCCATCTCTCTCCTTCCCTTCGCAGCCAAAGTCACCAAGAGATTTGTCAATGCCCAGCTGACCACCTTCATCGAAGAGAACGGCATCCTCGACTCCTCCCAGTCTGGATTTCACAGCAACCACAGCACCGAGACCACCCTCCTCGCTGACATCCGCATGCTACTCGACCAGGGCCACACTGCGGCCCCCATCCTACTAGACATCTCCGCAGCCTTTAACACCATCTCACACCGCACGCTCACAGCCAGACTCCACAACTCTGCTATTCGAGGACCCGCCCTCGACTCGAACCACTCCTTTCTCACTGGCAGGACCCAAAGGATCAGACTCCCACCATTCCTCTCCGAACCCACAGAGATCAACTGCGGAGTACCCCACTGATCCTCGCTAAGCCCCACGCTTTTCAACATCTACATGGCCCGCTCGCCGCCATCGTCAGACAGCATGGGCTCAGCATAGTATCCTACGCCGATGACACCCAGCTCATCCTCTCCCTCACGAAAAATCCCGAAGACATCAGACTCTGCTTCCAAGAATGAATGAAGGACGTCACAGCCTGGATGAACGACAGATGCCTGAAGCTCAACTCAGAGAAGACAGAGGTCCTCATCCTCCTGAGACCCTCCTCCACTGCCTGGGACAACACCTGGTGGCCTTCTACCCTCAGAAACCCTCCGACTTCAACATACCACACCCAAAACCTCGGCATCATCCTTGACTCCTCTCTCTATGACCTGCCAGATCAACGCCCTTGCCTCCACCTGCTTCAACGCCCTCCGCATCCTCCGCAAGACCTTCAAGTGGATCCCCCGAATGCAGAAAGACCGTCACCCACGCACCCATAACCAGCAGAAGACTACGGCAATGCCCTCTACGCCGGGATTAACGGAACCGTGCTACACAAGCTCCAAACCATCCAGAACACCGCAGCCAGACTTGTCCTCAGAACCCCACAACACGAGCATTTGACCCAGCACCTACGAGAACTCCACTGCCTCCCTATCGTGAAGAGAGTAACCTTCAAGCTACTCACCCACGCCTTCAAATCACTCCACAACATCGGACCCAAATACCTCAACAAGAGAGTATTCTTCCACAAACCCAAAAGGAACTTCGGCTCCACCGACCTTGCCCTGGCAGAGACCCCACACATCCGCAGAACCAGCGCAGGCAGAAGAGCCTTCTCCTACGTCACAGCAAAGGCTTGGAACGAGCTTCCAGTCAACTTCGGGCACTCCCCTACTCTGCACACCTTCAGGAAGAGCCTCAAGACCTGGCTCTTTGACTGATCCGGAGCTGCTCACCCCCCCCCCCCCCCCCCAGTGCCTTGAGACTATCACGGGTGAGTAGCGCGCTCTATGAATCCCTGATTGATTGATTGATTGTATTCTTTGTGGCAGGCTCCTTCATTCTCGCAAAGAGACATACATTCATAATTACACCAATTAGAGGGACCTTGGTGGTGTTGTACTTGAACTTTGCCCTCATTTTAGCAGCTGCCCACCTCTGTGCTCCTTTTTCTCTGCATATCTTGCTCAGTGGACGAGTGTCTCGTTAGATCTTGTTGTCCATCTTCCTCCAAATGTTCAGAAGCAGAGAAACTTTCCAGAAACAGTAGAATATTATGTTGAATGCTTTTCTCCATACTGCCATTGTTTTTTAATTATTTTTGTTGTAGTTCTGTGAGCCGAATTGGCTGCGGGGTACCTTGTGGCTGCAGAGAGCCTAAGTCTGTCTCCTCCAGCAGGCAACCGTGATCCCGCCTTTTGCTCACTAATACACCCTGTGTTTTATCCAATGTCTTCAGAGGGATTGTGGTTGTGCTTTGGGACACGCCGTGTGCCCCATAACAAAGGCAGAAACATGTTGACCTTTAAGAAGGTATATTTGTTTTGAACCTCCAGTTCCCTTATTTTTTAATCCTATCCAAGGACACTACTAAATAAATAAAGTGAGCCCTTGAGATAGTTTTAACATATCACGCACATTTTTCACTGTACTCTGCCCTTCACTCACCTATACTACTTTGTGGCATCCCCTTGTCTGAAAACACCTCAGCTCCTCTCTACCCACTACATTAGGTGGAGAGTCATAGCACACATCTGGGACCTTGCGGCCCGATGTGCGAAGGGAGCCCAATGATGAAGCATGTTACCCTTGAGTGAGTGAGGGTTCTTGTCCTTAAAAAGGATTCTTTCCCCTTGCACCTAGTACACAACCCCTGTTTTAGCAGAACGTATCGTTTGTGAGTTTGCATATTCAGCTAGGGAGCAATACGTTCTCTGGTAGGAGTTACTCCCTTGGATCCCAAGTGTGGTATTATTATAGCTGTAAAGGGCTGCCAGGCTTCTTACTTCCCGTTTTACTCTTCTCTCAAACTTGTTTTACACTAATTATTAAACATTGATTTATTATAGCCACCCACCATGTTAGAACGACAAATTAAAAATGGTCTTTATGTGTTAAGACTTATGTGCACACATGCATCATGAAGCATGCATTTGCATATGTCAAAACTTACACATGTGCATGTCAAAACTTATGCATGCACATGCATCATGACGTACATCTAGCAGGGAGAGGGTGCAGAAAGGGAAATTTGTCTGAAGAAGCGGTAGCTAAAATGGGTTCAGGCAATGGTTGGCAGGCAAGGCAACAGAGGAGGAGCCAGTTTCCATACGGTAAGCTACATCTGTCCGTTGTAGTGTTGGAGGAAAATCTGTTAAACAAACACCAAGAAACAAGTTGACAAAGTAATATTGGTTAAATGCATTAAGACAGCTGGGAAAATCAGCCAGCTCCAAAAGAGACTGGAATTTGATGTCCAAAGTACAGCTCATAAACAGCTGGTTTTATACATAAAAACTGCAGCAACAAAGGTTACAAGCTCAACATTTGCGTAAGCAACATGCAAGATAACATCAAATAATGTAACAATTTTTCAGAAACAAATACGCATGTATATGGACCATGTGAACCTCACATGATTAACAGAAACCCCCTCTGGGGGCTTCGGTTCTCGGAATTTAGGCTGTATTGAAAATATGTTTGTCTAACTGCACAGCGTGTAGTTAAATCTTGCTCAGTGCTGATTGGGCCAGTCTATATGACCTTTTTCATGTGGTTTCTCTCACCAAGCTACCTAGTGTTTGAGTGTGAAGTGTGGTTTTGGCAGAAGTAGGCATGTACGTCATTATGCCCTAAGGCAGGATGCATATCTAGTGTTCTATCCTGTCTAAGTGCTGAATCAAGGGGTGTTTGTGTGTTTGCAGGGCATCTAGAAAGTAAACAAACTCTAATGTGATTGGTGCTCCTAAGCTTGTCTTTCTAGCAGATGGGGATGGTGGTAACCTATGTCTGTGACATCTGTGCTAATTACTGATGTTTTGGTCGGTTTCCTGAGTCTGGAGAAAGAAATGATCTATTTTTAGTGCAGAAGCAAACTAACCACAAGAAATTTCCTGACCTTTAACGTGTGATGTGACCTGACTTTATTCTGCTGAACACATTGTGTTTCATCAAGTCTATACTTCTGTGTGCCCCTTACAGGGGCCTAAAACTATTTCTTACCTGAAAGATTTCCATGGGGATCTCAGTTCTTAGATCTGTGTGAGTCTTTATATAATGCATCTCTTTCTTCCCTGTATCATTCCCCCGTCTAGTTGATTTTTCAACCACGTCTCTTAACCTCCCATCTTCTAGGGGGATCACCTCATATTCACTACCCTGTCCCCTAACATCTGTAGACTTTTTCCTAGCTATAAATGCTCCTCCCATGTTAGCTGTCATTCTCTTGCAGCATGCTATTGCTACCAGTAAAATAAGACATGTCAAGAGCAAAACAACAACCAGAGGGAACAAGGCCTTGAACAACTCCGACAGCCAGGATGGCACCCTTTCGAACAAGCCCTTGAACCACTCATCTGGAGCACCTCCCTCTTTGACCATCTTCTTGTGTAGGTCATGCAATGTCCGAATGGCCTCGGTCAATGTCCCATTGTCTGCGGGCGCATATGTGCAGCAGGACGACCCAACATTCTTGCACACACACCCCTCCATGGCAGTCATTGAGTCCAGCATGTATCTGTGCTGAATTACCATCAGTCTAATGGCACGTAATTCTTCTTTGATAACGTTGAATCTGTTTTCTATTGCATTGATTGCCTTAATGAGCTCCCATTGTGTGATCTGCAGTCAGTGGGCAGTTGCTTTTGTCTGGATCCATGTTAAGATGCTGCCGAACAAGAGCTGGGCGTCGTTAAAAAGTTGGTGTTCTTGTGGAACATCTTCCCAAACTGCAGTGCCAAAGTATTCAGCAGCTCTTTTCTTGACGTGGTGATGCAACAAGGTCATCGGACGTCTGGTAGGATGGTCATGTAATGTTGCAATGCCCACTCCCGGTATCACTAGTGGGGGGGCGTATAGAGTCGCCAGTGAGCAGAGGCCTCTACAGTTTGGGGGTAACTGCATGTGGACCCGGGCTCCACATTCCCATTAGTGATTCATCAGTTGTGTTAACTCGGGCAGTTGTGGGGCTAACCTGCATTGGTTGTAGCTGTGCTTTTATTCTATATAGAAAGAGGGGCAAGAGGCAGTGTGTGATGTTTGGGGATACCTCTTTAGGGTGGTAAAATGTATCTACTGCGGAGGCATGGGGGATGAGGGAACATGCATAACAGCTGGTGTTGGAAGTGGATGTGCCTATACTATGCATGCGCTGGTATCACATAATTTCAAATAAAGCACTGTAGAGAGGGTGATGGTCAGTATCATGATCAGCAGTTCTGTGCATGCATATAATAGTTGATGTAGGATAAAAGAAATATAAATAGACGAGGGCTAAAAGCATCATTATTAGTGCACTGAGGAGGAAAAACAAAACTGAAATACTTAACTTGAAATATATGTCTCTTGTTGGAGCGGTGGAGGAAAGTTTTACTCCAGTTGCTTCTACCCCCCTTTTTTCCAGCTCGGTTTCCAAAGGGATGTTGCCTTGTACTTTCACTGCTGTAGTTGGAAAAGGTCAGTTGAATTTACTGGCCTTCCAGTTGTGAATAAAGTTCTTTGTGCTCACTAAAGTTCCCAATGGCAAGGGTGTCCGTTGTTCATCTGCTGGAGGTGCATTAGCGTGCTTGTCTGTTGCCCGGGTAGCATGTTTAGAGAAGAACTAGGCGGCTTTCATTAGTTCTGCCATATACAGAGTCATTTAATTTTTTACAACTTTGGGTGCCCTCTCAGTCTGCAACTTATGTCTAGTTGGTCAAACAAATGTGTTCATTAGTCTTCCTGTTACTATCTGATGTGGGGTGTTTCTGAGGGCAAACAGTGCTTGCGGGAGACAGTACAACAAGTTCTTTTTCAACGTTACACACAAATTACTTGTTTTATTCTTGAAGATTCAATTGAGGTGCTCCACAATGCCATTGCTTTGGGGGTGATAAGCTGACGAGGGCTTGTGTTTGATTCCTAATAGGGTGGTTAGGGGGGTAGAGAATATTATTCATGAAGTGTGTGCCATTTTCGGATCAGATCCCTTCGGGAACGCTCCATCGAGGTATTCACCTCGCGGATCACAAAATTAGCAGCAGACTTGACATCACAGTGGACACAAGGCCCTGCTTTGAGCCACCTTGAGAATGAACAGACTACAACTAAGAGGTTGTGATAGCGACTGCATCTGTCAGTTATATCGACATAATCAATGTGCAGTTCCTTCAAGGGTCCTTGTGGTGGAGGATTGTGGAAGCAATTACCTTGAAGATGGGATGTGGTGCATACTGCTGGCATATGGTGCACATGTATAAGTACATTGCGATCATCTAATGTAAGTTGGGAACAAACCAATTTTGACGTATTTGGAGAGACATGGTGTCTCTGGGACTGTGCAATGGAAAATGTAGCTGGTTTAGGGCTATAAGTAGCAATGCTTGGGGCATGACAGGCTACCCTGTGGATATCTGTCTATATATTAAATTGGTTCTTGTCTGTGTCCATCCTCTGGATTCCCACACCTGTTTCTCATGCTCTGGGGTACTTTTTTTTGTATCTCTCTTAGGTGCAGGTGAGCTGTCTCTCTGTAATGTCTCAAAGCATCTAGCGAACCCAAAGGCGCCACTGTGTCACTAGCTGTTGTGTCACTAGCTAGTAAAACTGTTGCATGGGCATTGTTAAGAGACTTTTTGCTGCGTCCTTGACTTTCCAATCATCCAGGGCATTTCTGCAGAATACAAAGTCTTGGGCATTTGTGTAGACTGCGCACTTCACCACTGAGACTGAGACTGAGTGTGGCAGTGTCAGGGCTTGTTTCAGGTCTTCTAAAAGGGAATGATGCATGACAGGACTTGCATCAAATTTGAGGAACCCCCACCTGCTCCACCGCATAATGCTGGTGTGCACTGTCATGGTGACATAGACTGAATCAGAGTATACTGTATTGTTTTTCCTTCCCCCTGTTTGAGGGCTGCCACCAGTGCTACTATGTCGGTAGCCTGGGCTGAATAATGAGGTGGCAAAGTTATTTGTTCGGTTATCTGCAGTGTATTTGAGGAGTCATGCTGCATAGCTCTGACCACTGCTGTGTTTGTATGGCTCACTCTCATGTCTTAATCTATTGTGGAAGACTCATTGTTATGTTCCCTAACCTAAGCCTAAGTAGCAAAGTGACCCTTTACCTATATTTGTCCTACCTTGCTCTGCATAACGGTTCTAGCACTGAACATTTACCCAGTTATGTGCAGAATACATGTAGATTGGTTTCCTTGAACTAGCCTCATTTATTATGCATGAGTATTCTTAGTAAAATCCCCTGCACATGACGTAAATAACAGGATTATCATACAAAAGTCATCGCTATTTTCATCCTAGGGCAACAGGGCTACTTCGCATGATTACAATTATTGATTTAGGCTCATCTACATAATCGTACTCACAACATATCGATTGTGGTAGAACTCCAGAGGCTACCTTTTTGGTATGAAAGAATTGCACCTTCACTGGTTGACTAGAGGAGATGCTTCCACACTGATACAGACACTGAGGTCCCTGCACACTGAAGCTTCAACACGCAGTGGTCTGACATCCCTTGTGGCGGTGCCCAGCTCGTGACCAAGACGGGTTCCTTCATTCTCCCCTATCAGGTAATGGGGTTGGTTCTTTCCTAGGGGATTCTTGGTTTTACACCCACATACATGCTAGGTACACTCTGGTATAGTTAGATAGGGTCCGAATTGTAGGAGTAGGCTTGATTACTGTCATGTTTATATGCCTGCATATATGCACTGTTGTACACCCTAAGTAATTAAGTAAGTAGGACATTTATAAAGCGCACAAATGCCGTGGCGTCTTGGCGCTAAGGAGTGTGACCATTGCTGTTTGGTGGGACCATGAGGCTTATTTGGGGGGAAGTAGCCAAGTCTTTATCATTTTCCTAAACTGGAGCATATTTGGTTCTAGCCTGATGGTGGTCGGCAGCCTATTCCATAGTCTGGCGGCTAGATGGAATAGGCTCCTGCCTCCCCATCTTGCTTTCGGAATTTTGAGAACCTGGACCAGTTCCGTGTTGGCTGATCTGAGATTCCGTATCGGGGAGTACTATAGAAATAGACTCTGCATGGCCAAAGCTCCCCCACCATACAAAGCCTTATGTACCAGGCAGAGAGCCTTAAATTCTATACCTTGCTGTATCGGAAGCCAGTGGAGTAGCCTGATGCCAGCAGAAGTAGAGTGATACTTGGGGATGCTAAGTAGTATTTGCACTGCAGCGTTTTGCACTGACTGCAGTTTGGCCAGCTGATACTTGTCAGTGCTCAAGAGCAAGCTTTGCCATTATCCATTTTCGAAAGGATTAGCGCACTAATTACTGTTTTCCTAAGCTCAGAGGAGATAAACAGAAGGATCTTGCGTAGAGTCTTTAGTAGCAAAAAACAGAAGGATGTCACACGATTGATCTGTCCTGCAAAGTGTAGCTGGTTGTCGCCAATCACTCCCAAGTTCCTCGCCTTGGTAGACAGAGGAGGACATTTGCCTGCCTCAGTTGGTCACCATGCTGGATTCCATAGGATTGTACCCTGCCCAAACTCCATAACCTCAGTTTTATCTGTATTGAGCTTGAGAAAGTTTTGGTTCATCCAGCTCATTATATTCTTCAGGCAGTTGTGGAAGCTAACAGCTGCGATTTCAGCCTCTGTGCTATAGCTATGACTATCTGGGTAACGTCAATGTATGAGGCTAACGGGAAACCGTGCTGTCTGATTTGCTTGGCCAAAGGGGTGACATAGATATTAAACAGGGTAGGTGATAAAGCCAAACCTTGTGGCACCCCACACGGGAGGTAGAATTTCTCAGAATTGAAATTGTCCCAACACACCCTCTGCTCTCTGGCTTCTAGGAAGAAGGAGAGTAGGGTTAGAGCCATCTCTTTAATTCCTATTGCCTCTAGCCGCCGCACTAACACTGCATGATTATTGGTGTCAAATGCTGCTGATAGGTCACGTAGGATAAGGACGGCTCTTCCCCCCACATCCAGTTGTTTTGAATCTCCTCTGTGGCCATAATCAGGGCAGACTCAGTCGAGTGGTGAGGTCTACAGCCATGTTGGGTGTAGCCTAGCAGGTTATTGGAGTCGAGGTAGTGGACAAGCTCAGTGTTTACCTATTTTTCTAAGATTTGAGCTGTTATTAGTAGACAAGATATTGGACGGTAATTCCTAACCTCAGTGGGGTCTAAGGCAGGCTTCTTCTGAATTGGCCTGATTCATGCCTTTTTCCAGGGCAGAGGGAAGGTCCCTGAATGAATTACCTCATTTAAGTGTGGAACTGGCCTGTGCACTGATCTTATCTGAAACCAGCTGTAAAATGGCAGGAGGACATGGATCATTTGGAGAGCGGGACTTTGTCAGAAGTAACAGGTTATTTACGCTCTCTGTAGTTAGTGCTGATAACCTAGTCAGTTCGCTGGGGGTGGGCTCTCATCGATAGTTAGATGACTATTTACAGTCAGGTTAGATACTGTTTTGAGGAGATCGTCATAAATCGATTGAACTTTAGTTTAAAAACAGTTTGCAATCTTCTTGCAAAAATTTTGATCAAGTGCAAAACAATTGCAACGAAGATGAGCAATCAGTTTATAGAATCACAACACTCCATTAATGAACTCAAATTGATTATTCTTTCTACCTAAAATGCACTTTTGGAGGCGCTATATAGACGACATCATCCTGATCTGGGAAGGCAGCAGAGAACCCTAATCGACTTCCACAGGTGGATCAACACCAGGGATGACTGCCTCAAGTTTATCTATACCGCAGATAACAAAAAACTTGATTTTTTGGACATCACCATCTACATCGAGGATGACATGATCAAAACCAAGACATTTTTCAAACCGATGTCAAAGAACAGCCTACTCTCCTGCAAGAGTTTCCACCCCGACCTCTCAGAGACAACCTCCCATACAGTCAGTTCCTACGTCTGAGACGAAACTGTAGCGACCTAGGGGAATACAAAAGCCAGGCGAAGGATCTTAGTGAGAAACTCAGAATACGAGACTATCCAGAGAAAATGATAAAGAGATGTCAGAAAAGGGCGAGAAATCAACCAAGAGAGAGCCTTTTAGAGACCACACCAAAGGAACTACCGAAAGATGTAGTAACATGTGTTAGCACTTACAACATAGCTTCGAATGAAGTCAAGAAGATTGTAAACAAAAACTGGCGGATCCTAACATCGGGCTCACTAAATTGGCCGAAACCAAGATTCGCCAATAAAAGAACAAGGAACCTAAAGGACATCTTGGTCCATACAACAAAGGAGAAATGAACCTGTCTCAAGACTATGGGACTTACCTCCAGTCGTGGGGCACTATCCTTGCAGGTCCTGCTCGGTATGCGACCTGACCACTGTCACAAAAACCATTAAACTACTACCGAATTTAAATTGGACTATACAAGCTCCCAAGCCAACCATATCCAGGTTGCCAAAGGAAGAGCCAGCACAAGTCGCGCTGCGCCCCGCAGAAGGTATCACACGAGGCGAATCTGCCCATCGGAACCTGAAGAAGTCCACTATCGAGGACTGAAAGGTACGCTTTATCGGCATATTTTCCTCTCCGCATTAAGCCAGACAGCCTTTTAAATAACCACATCACCGAAAATGCAACATCACATTTCAAAAACCACAACTGGGCTATACAGAATGGGGTACTGCCGATAAGAAAACGCTGGCAGCGACACCCATAACCTAACGCTTAAGTAGCTAAAAATATGCTTTGATACCTCTATCGATACTGCTTCATAAACATATCATCATATGCAGTCAGACATGAGCGACCCCGTACTAACGTATATTTAGTACACAACGCCGCTACATAAGACCACATTCAAGAACTTTAATCAGAACATTGATAACGGGAGAATGCAGTAGAATATACGCAGGCAGCATCACCCGTTACAAAGCGCACTTTGACCACTAAAGCGTATAAAAACACACGAGCAAACCTATTCCGATATGGCCTAAAAATGGTTTACAGCATTTAATTAGACGCACAGTACCCTGTAATAATGCTACGCACGTAATCCAAACACGCCAGATACTTTGTACTCCTCAGTAACGAGATGCGCGTGCTACCCACCAAGTAAAGACAAGATAGTTGCCAGAACCTTCATCCATTTTTACAAGTCCAGCAGCACTCAGTAAATACGCGAAGATGCTAGGGACTGTATACATGGACTTGCGCCCACTATTTAACGTTCCAGTATTTTGGATTCAATACTGAAGGCATATCCAGAAGTATTAAACTGCGCTTACGCAGATAGCATCGAATATCGTTATGAATCAGAACCGACTACTCAACTCCTTTTGTACATCATAAGACCAACATTCACAACAGATACTTGCCCATAGGCACTACAGGGAGCAACCCCAGGCCCCCTATGAGAACATAATTCGGGGTTAAAGAATTGCCATTTTAAAGTTACTTAGTTCTTAGTTTTTAGTCTCTTCTGTAAATATATTTGAGTTCCTTTAACACTATTTTGTGAATGTAAACAAACATTATGAGACAGCATTACTGTAATAATACGAAGCATGACATTCCTGTGTGTTTCTCTTCCCCCTTTTTTCTTTGAACAGGTACTAAATGACCTTGAGAAACGGGTGAAATACACCTTGTTTCATTGAGACTATGACAATACACAGCCCCTACACTCTTCTTAGGTCCTGAAGAAAGCCCCCCTGACCCACCTGGGCAAACCAAAGGGCTGAAACATGCCGATCTCTTATGGACACTATAATGCGTTAGACTAATAATAAGTCTACACGCGCAAAACACTGTTCTTAAAACAATCTCGAACCTAGACCGATTAAAAATTTCAATCTAGGTATACGAGTTTTTTAGCATCACCTCTGAAACTCACCTCACTAGAGCACTGTTCACCACCCTTTCTTCGTTGATCACTACTGTAATAACCAGTGGGTCTCCTCCGGATGGAGGAAGCATACGACAAAAAAAGAAACCCAATGATGATGTTGTCACGTTTTTAATACAGGGCGGAGAACCAAGATATACCGCCTTAACAATTTGAGTACGTGAATGAGGGTTTTTTATTGACAAACTATATGAATATTGCAAACCCTGGTTACTCAGGTCAAGTGATTCATTCCCTTTTGATTTTGAATAGTATGACAAATATCAGCCCAAAGACGCTGAAAGCGGTTATGGGAAGAATGCCCACCAAGCGGGAGCAAATTCAGTTCTGGATAGCACAGAAAATAGCACAGCTTGAAGCAGTATTTTCCCATACGGGCCCACGGGAAAAACACAGAATACTAACAATTTGCTTGCCAATAGGATGGCTCCCCCGAAAGAGGGTTATGCCACCTGGGGTACAGTTTTGGCTGCTGTCTTGGTACCCCATCAATAGCAGTTATACCAGATGTATTGAAACAACTACAGAATGAGTACGGGGCAGAACCTGCCCTGGATATGGGGATGAAACTGATGGGAATTTTTTCCCAGGTATCAGCAATTATGTTAGGTAACATAAAAGGGGAGGCAGCAGTGGTGGCTACATGCCAATGCCTGAGGGAAGTCACTCCTGCACAACAGGAGCGAAAATTACTAAAGATTATCGAAGAAACCTATGCTTCGCTCTGTAGGGATAACTTGGGAGCTAGACCTGGGAAACCACAAATAGTGGGTAATTCTGAAAAGGATAACTCAAAGCAAGCATCTGATTTTTAAAAGAAATGGGATAGCAAACAATTAAAAAATATAATAAGCTGAATGCATCACGAGCACTAGTTGGGTCTCCTCAACAGGAGCCCTCTGAAAAGAGATATAATCTTAGAAACTGTGATAATATTTAAAAACATGACAGGCATCAGGATACTGATACATGTTCCTCTTGTTCCTTTCAAAGTTCATCAAAACACTTGGAGAGGGAAGAATGGTCAGAACACAGATCAGAAGAGCGAGTCAAGGCAAAAGGGAAGACAAATCGCATTTCAGACTACATTATCAAACAAGAAGATAAACACAAAACTAAACCTCAATTTAAAAAGAAGAAGGTAGCTTGCCTAAAAATAAAAAATGCCCAGGCTACTGAAAGCACTGCTTCCGAATGGGAAATGGGCTCTGACGATACTAGACAGTGTAGCTGAAGTAACAATAGCTTGCTAGAACCTGATGAAATTTCTGGTG
This sequence comes from Triturus cristatus, assembly GCF_964204655.1. Taxonomy (NCBI): domain Eukaryota; kingdom Metazoa; phylum Chordata; class Amphibia; order Caudata; family Salamandridae; genus Triturus; species Triturus cristatus. Next base: position 9,328,627 of record NC_140582.1, read on the forward strand.
ACAGCAACTCTGAATGAACATATCACGGTGGGGACACCAGATACAAGGGTAAGTGTTCCACATCGTTTATACAACATTACGCTCCAAAGGGAGGGGGGCAGACCCAGGAAAGTGAAAGATCTCTTTTTTTTGGGATCCTGACATATAGATACGACATCCTTTTGCATGAAGGTAATTGGCCGCCTGAGTTTGTTATTGAGTGCCCTAAGGGGGAAGATGTAATTTACCAGCATTCTCCCACCTCGGTCCAGAGTCACTTAAACATTCATATGCGTAGGAGTGGGCGTTAGCGCTAACTCCTGCACCTTACCCCAGTAATGTAGGGTGGGCTGCTGAGTCACCTCACCACGAAATCCCTTTAAAATCTAAACTTACTCCACAGAGACAGTACCCAATAAAACATGACGCAAAGAAACAAGTTGGGGAGATCTTAGATCAACTTGAATACCAAGGTGTGATTGAAAACTGCACCTCTTCCATAAATAATCCTTTTTTACCAGTAATAAAACCGGACAATGCTTACTCTCTAGTTTTAGACTTAAGGCATTTGAACACATGCACACAAACATTTGCAGTACAAAATGCACACAGTGCTGCATTGACGAATAACATTGTGGGTAAAAAATACAAAACAACACTAGATATCTCAAATGAATTTTTCTTCTAAAATATAGCGCCTGGAAGCAGATATTTGACAGCATTCTTGGCCCTTGGCTCTCAACGCCAATTCTGTAGACTGTCCTAAGGGTATAAGAATAGCCCTGGGTTGTTCTCAGCAGGAGTAACAGAGTTACTTCAAAATTGTGATGAGGAGGCATTGTCCTACCTAGATGGTATTTATCTGACGGACGATGAGTTGTTGGAACATTTGAACAGAGAAAACAACATAATTCTGGGGTTTGCCAATTAGGCTACAAATGTAACTTTCAAAAATGAAAAATCGCCCACCTCAGTGTCCTATTTTTGGGATCAGAGCTATCAAGTGAAAGGAAAATATGGCAGCTAATTCTTTAGAAAAATGTGTGATGCTTCAACCTCCAAAGACTCTGAAAGGTTTACAATCCATTTTAGGATTCCTACATTTCGGCACAACATACAATATGGATCAGGCAGAAAGGCTTAAACCTTTCTACTACCTATTCAGACCTGATTTTTCACAGGAACACACAGAAATTCTCCATTCCGTACAAGCTGACATGATAGCTTCCAAATACTTGCACACACATGTAAAAATTACTTATTTGGTAATACATGTATTCGCGGGTCAATCAGGGTACGCTTCCATGAAATCGAAACGGTACCCATAGCAAATAAATCACATTTGTACACAAACGCTGAAATGTGTTTTACATCCATAGAAAAGATATTGACAGAAGTACAAACTGCTGTAGTGAGAAAAAGAGCACTAGCACAGGGGAAATGCATAATTGTCATGACTCCTGTTCCAACCTTTGAGGCTGTTACCAAAGCAAGCGTTCCAAATGCAAAAGCACTGCATTCCCGATGGATACAATGGCCTAATTCTATCACGGCAACAGATGTAGACTACAAATTTGATTCTATATTAAAAACACAAGCATTCCTGCAGTACGAACAAGAATATCCTCTCCAAAATGAAATAATGCCTCTAGATCAGTATGAATACATCATTTATACTGACTGATCTGCTCAGCCTGCCCTAGGAAGTAGACAACAATACAGCACAGCATGTGCAATTGTGAAGGCACGTATGCAGGATGGCAAGTTCCCTCCTAGCAATACACAGATGCAGTCTCTAAGAGATTGCCCGGCATTTACAAATACGGATCGGGAATTCCCCACACTCATTGTGTGCAATTTGTTTAATTGTGTCCAGTCATACAATGAACATCTACACTATAAAGCATTCCTGCAGTACGAACAAGAATATCCTCTCCCAAATGAAATAAAGACTCTAGATCAGTATGAATACATCATTTATACTGACGGATCTGCTCAACCTGCCCTAGGAAGTAAACAGCAATACAGCACAGCATGTGCAATTGTGAAGGGACGTATGCAGGATGGCAAGTTCCCTCCTAGCAATACACAGATGCAGTCTCTAGGAAATTGCCCGGCACTTACAAATACGGATCGGGAATTCCCCACACTCATTGTGTGCAATTTGTTTAATTGTGTCCAGTCATACAATGAACATCTACACTATTTGGGCCTGAATGGGTTTAGAGATTCCAAAGGTTGCACAATAAAGCCCAAGTTGCTCTGGGAACAGGTGCCAAAGCTGAAAAAATGCTTTCCACAGGCTCATGTAATTCACACATTGAGTCATCAGCGTGTTGGCATGCACGTTGAAGGAAATTGATCGGCTGATGAAGCTGCCAAGGCGACTGTGTGAACTGCTGCCTTTGCTGCAATCACTCATTCCAGCACGAGGATAGACAGACAAATAATGATAGATGTAAATGCCATGTGCCACAGCTCAGCCTTGCCAAAAGGTATTCCACTGAAGTACTCCTACAAGTTAGATGCGCAAAACATTCCGTATGCTCAAATTCCAGGAGTGTTGGATAGAGTAATACCAAACTTGGATCGCAGATTAGGATTAATTCTAGCTGCACACGATGATGGGAATTTTTTCCCAGGTATCAGCAATTATGTTAGGTAACATAAAAGGGGAGGCATCAGTGGTGGCTACATGCCAATGCCTAAGGGAAGTCACTCCTGCACAACAGGAGGGAACATTACTAAAGATTATCGAAGAAACCTATGCTTCGCTCTGTAGAGATAACTTCGGAGCTAGACCGGGGAAACCACAAATAGTGGGTAATTCTGATAAGGATAACTTAAAGCAAGCATCTAATTTTTAAAAGAAAGGGGATAGCAACCAATTAAAAAGAAAAGAAGCTGAATGCATCACGATCACTAGTTGGGTCTCCTCAACAGGAGCCCTCTGAAAAGAGATATAATCTTAGAAACCGTGATAATATTTAACAACCTGACAGGCATCAGGATACTGATACATGTTCCTCTTGTTCCTTTCAGAGTTCATCAAAACACTTGGAGAGGGAAGAATGGTCAGAACACAGATCAGAAGAGCGAGTCAAGGCAAAAGGGAAGACAAATCGCATTTCAGACTACATTATCAAACAAGAAGATAAACACAAAACTAAACCTCAATTTAAAAAGAAGAAGGTAGCTTGCCTAAAAATAAAAAATGTCAAGGCTACTGAAAGCACTGCTTCCGAATGGGAAATGGGCTCTGATGATGCTAGACAGTGTAGCAGAAGTAACAATAGCTTGCTAGAACCTGATGAAATTTCTGGTGACAGCAACTCTGAATGAACATATCACGGTGGGGACACCAGATACAAGGGTAAGTGTTCCACATCGTTTATACAAAATTACGCTCCAAAGGGAGGGGGGCAGACCCAGGAAAGAGAAAGATCTCTTTTTTGGGGGATCCTGACATATAGATACGACATCCTTTTGCCTGAAGGTAATTGGCCGCCTGAGTTTGTTATTGAGTGCCCTAAGGGCGAAGATGTAATTTACCAGCATTCTCCCACCTCGGTCCAGAGTCACTTAAACATTCATATGCGTAGGAGTGGGCGTTAGCGCTAACTCCTGCACCTTACCCCAGTAATGTAGGGTGGGCTGCTGAGTCACCTCACCACGAAATCCCTTTAAAATCTAAACTTACTCCACAGAGACAGTACCCTATAAAACATGATGCAAAGAAACAAGTCGGGGAGATCTTAGATCAACTTGAATACCAAGGTGTGATTGAAAACTGCACCTCTTCCATAAATAATCCTTTTTGACCAGTAATGAAACCGGACAATGCTTACTCTCTAGTTTTAGACTTAAGGCATTTGAACACATGCACACAAACATGTGCAGTACAAAATGCACACAGTGCTGCATTGACGAATAACATTGTGCGTAAAAAATACAAAACAACACTAGATTTCTCAAATGAATTCTTCTTCTAAAATATAGCGCCTGGAAGCAGATATTTGACAGCATTCTTGGCCCTTGGCTCTCAACGCCAATTCTGTAGACTGTCCTAAGGGTATAAGAATAGCCCTGGGTTGTTCTCAGCAAGAGTAACAGAGTTACTTCAAAATTGTGATGAGGAGGCATTGTCCTACGTAGATGGTATTTATCTGACGGACGATGAGTTGTTGGAACATATGAACAGAGAAAACAACATAATTCTGGGGTTTGCCAATTAGGCTACAAATGTAACTTTCAAAAATGAAAAATCGCCCACCTCAGTGTCCTATTTTTGGGATAAGAGCTATCAAGTGAAAGGAAAATATGGCAGCTAATTCTTTAGAAAAATGTGTGATGCTTCAACCTCCAAAGACTCTGAAAGGTTTACAATCCATTTTAGGATTCCTACATTTCGGCACAACATACATTATGGATCAGGCAGAAAGGCTTAAACCTTTCTACTACCTATTCAGACCTGATTTTTCACAGGAACACACAGAAATTCTCCATTCCGTACAAGCTGACATGATAGCTTCCAAATACTTGCACACACATGTAAATATTACTTATTTGGTAATCCATGTATTCGCGGGTCAATCAGGGTACGCATCCATGAAAGCGAAACGGTACCCATAGCAAATAAATCACATTTGTACACAAACGCTGAAATGTGTTTTACATCCATAGAAAAGATATTGACAGAAGTACAAACTGCTGTAGTGAGAAAAAGAGCACTAGCACAGGGGAAATGCATAATTGTCATGACTCCTGTTCCAACCTTTGAGGCTGTTACCAAAGCAAGCGTTCCAAATGCAAAAGCACTGCATTCCCGATGGATACAATGGCCTAATTCTATCACGGCAACAGATGTAGACTACAAATTTGATTCTATATTAAAAATACAAGCATTCCTGCAGTACGAAAAAGAATATCCTCTCCCAAATGAAATAATGCCTCTAGATCAGTATGAATACATCATTTATACTGACTGATCTGCTCAGCCTGCCCTAGGAAGTAGACAACAATACAGCACAGCATGTGCAATTGTGAAGGCACGTATGCAGGATGGCAAGTTCCCTCCTAGCAATACACAGATGCAGTCTCTAAGAGATTGCCCGGCATTTACAAATACGGATCGGGAATTCCCCACACTCATTGTTTGCAATTTGTTTAATTGTGTCCAGTCATACAATGAACATCTACACTATAAAGCATTCCTGCAGTGCGAACAAGAATATCCTCTCCCAAATGAAATAAAGACTCTAGATCAGTATGAATACATCATTTATACTGACGGATCTGCTCAACCTGCCCTAGGAAGTAAACAGCAATACAGCACAGCATGTGCAATTGTGAAGGGACGTATGCAGGATGGCAAGTTCCCTCCTAGCAATACACAGATGCAGTCTCTAGGAAATTGCCCGGCACTTACAAATACGGATCGGGAATTCCCCACACTCATTGTGTGCAATTTGTTTAATTGTGTCCAGTCATACAATGAACATCTACACTATTTGGGCCTGAATGGGTTTAGAGATTCCAAAGGTTGCACAATAAAGCCCAAGTTGCTCTGGGAACAGGTGCCAAAGCTGAAAAAATGCTTGCCACAGGCTCATGTAATTCACACATTGAGTCATCAGCGTGTTGGCATGCACGTTGAAGGAAATTGATCGGCTGATGAAGCTGCCAAGGCGACTGTGTGAACTGCTGCCTTTGCTGCAATCACTCATTCCAGCACGAGGATAGACAGACAAATAATGATAGATGTAAATGCCATGTGCCACAGCTCAGCCTTGCCAAAAGGTTTTCCACTGAAGTACTCCTACAAGTTAGATGCGCAAAACATTCCGTATGCTCAAATTCCAGGAGTGTTGGATAGAGTAATACCAAACATGGATCGCAGATTAGGATTAATTCTAGCTGCACACGATGATGGGAATTTTTTCCCAGGTATCAGCAATTATGTTAGGTAACATAAAAGGGGAGGCATCAGTGGTGGCTACAAGCCAATGCCTAAGGGAAGTCACTCCTGCACAACAGGAGGGAACATTACTAAAGATTATCGAAGAAACCTATGCTTCGCTCTGTAGAGATAACTTGGGAGATAGACCCGGGAAACCACAAATAGTGGGTAATTCTGATAAGGATAACTTAAAGCAAGCATCTGATTTTTAAAAGAAATGGGATAGCAACCAATTAAAAAGAAAATAAGCTGAATGCATCACGATCACTAGTTGGGTCTCCTCAACAGGAGCCCTCTGAAAAGAGATATAATCTTAGAAACCGTGATAATATTTAAAAACCTGACAGGCATCAGACTGATACATGTTCCTCTTGTTCCTTTCAGAGTTCATCAAAACACTTGGGGCCATATGTAGGTAGCTTCACATTTACCGACTCATAAATACCGAATTTTACCGATTCGGTATTTATGAATCGGTAAATGTGATGTAGGTAATTAATCGGTAAAATTTACCGATTCGGAAAGGGTCGGTAATTTTGAATCGGTATTTACCGACTCGGTAATGGGGCATACCTTCCCATTGATTCCTATTGGCCAGGAGGCCCATAGGAATGAATGGGAAGCCAGTTACCATTACCGATTCGGTAAATACCGAATCGGTAATGGGGGAGGCAGTATCATGGGTGGCAGGGTGTCACATTGACACCCTGTTGCACCCCTGATTCGTCCATCTGTGCACATGTGGCGCACATACATGCCCTAAGGGCATGTATGTCTGCCACATGGCACTGTTACATCAGCAAAACATCATGTTTTTCTAGGTATTCGGTATTTATCACCAACCTATATTTGGTGGTAAATACCGAATTCTAATTCCTACTCATCACTCATTTGAGTGTTTCCTACATATCATTTCAGGATTCGGTATTTACCGAATCGGTAATTTTACCAATTCGGTAATTTTACCGATTCGGTAAATTACCGAATCCTGATATATGCCCCCTACATCTCAAATAGCTAAATACCGGTCGGTAACGGGATATTTACCGAATTTCGGCCGTTACCGACCGGTATTTAGCTACCTACATATGGCCCTTGGAGAGGGAAGAATGGTCAGAACACAGATCAGAAGAGCGAGTCAAGGCAAAAGGGAAGACAAATCGCATTTCAGACTACATTATCAAACAAGAAGATAAACACAAAACTAAACCTCAATTTAAAAAGAAGAAGGTAGCTTGCCTAAAAATAAAAAATGTCAAGGCTACTGAAAGCACTGCTTCCGAATGGGAAATGGGCTCTGATGATGCTAGACAGTGTAGCAGAAGTAACAATAGCTTGCTAGAACCTGATGAAATTTCTGGTGACAGCAACTCTGAATGAACATATCACGGTGGGGACACCAGATACAAGGGTAAGTGTTCCACATCGTTAATACAAAATTACGCTCCAAAGGGAGGGGGGCAGACCCAGGAAAGAGAAAGATCTCTTTTTTGGGGGATCCTGACATATAGATACGACATCCTTTTGCCTGAAGGTAATTGGCCGCCTGAGTTTGTTATTGAGTGCCCTAAGGGCGAAGATGTAATTTACCAGCATTCTCCCACCTCGGTCCAGAGTCACTTAAACATTCATATGCGTAGGAGTGGGCGTTAGCGCTAACTCCTGCACCTTACCCCAGTAATGTAGGGTGGGCTGCTGAGTCACCTCACCACGAAATCCCTTTAAAATCTAAACTTACTCCACAGAGACAGTACCCAATAAAACATGATGCAAAGAAACAAGTCGGGGAGATCTTAGATCAACTTGAATACCAAGGTGTGATTGAAAACTGCACCTCTTCCATAAATAATCCTTTTTGACCAGTAATGAAACCGGACAATGCTTACTCTCTAGTTTTAGACTTAAGGCATTTGAACACATGCACACAAACATTTGCAGTACAAAATGCACACAGTGCTGCATTGACGAATAACATTGTGCGTAAAAAATACAAAACAACACTAGATTTCTCAAATGAATTCTTCTTCTAAAATATAGCGCCTGGAAGCAGATATTTGACAGCATTCTTGGCCCTTGGCTCTCAACGCCAATTCTGTAGACTGTCCTAAGGGTATAAGAATAGCCCTGGGTTGTTCTCAGCAAGAGTAACAGAGTTACTTCAAAATTGTGATGAGGCGGCATTGTCCTACGTAGATGGTATTTATCTGACGGACGATGAGTTGTTGGAACATATGAACAGAGAAAACAACATAATTCTGGGGTTTGCCAATTAGGCTACAAATGTAACTTTCAAAAATGAAAAATCGCCCACCTCAGTGTCCTATTTTTGGGATAAGAGCTATCAAGTGAAAGGAAAATATGGCAGCTAATTCTTTAGAAAAATGTGTGATGCTTCAACCTCCAAAGACTCTGAAAGGTTTACAATCCATTTTACGATTCCTACATTTCGGCACAACATACATTATGGATCAGGCAGAAAGGCTTAAACCTTTCTACTACCTATTCAGACCTGATTTTTCACAGGAACACACAGAAATTCTCCATTCTGTACAAGCTGACATGATAGCTTCCAAATACTTGCACACACATGTAAATATTACTTATTTGGTAATCCATGTATTCGCGGGTCAATCAGGGTACGCTTCCATGAAAGCGAAACGGTACCCATAGCAAATAAATCACATTTGTACACAAACGCTGAAATGTGTTTTACATCCATAGAAAAGATATTGAAAGAAGTACAAACTGCTGTAGTGAGAAAAAAGAGCACTAGCACAGGGGAAATGCATAATTGTCATGACTCCTGTTCCAACCTTTGAGGCTGTTACCAAAGCAAGCATTCCAAATGCAAAAGCACTGCATTCCCGATGGATACAATGGCCTAATTCTATCACTGCAACAGATGTAGACTACAAATTTGATTCTATATTAAAAATACAAGCATTCCTGCAGTACGAAAAAGAATATCCTCTCCCAAATGAAATAAAGACTCTAGATCAGTATGAATACATCATTTATACTGACGGATCTGCTCAACCTGCCCTAGGAAGTAAACAGCAATACAGCACAGCATGTGCAATTGTGAAGGGACGTATGCAGGATGGCAAGTTCCCTCCTAGCAATACACAGATGCAGTCTCTAGGAAATTGCCCGGCACTTACAAATACGGATCGGGAATTCCCCACACTCATTGTGTGCAATTTGTTTAATTGTGTCCAGTCATACAATGAACATCTACACTATTTGGGCCTGAATGGGTTTAGAGATTCCAAAGGTTGCACAATAAAGCCCAAGTTGCTCTGGGAACAGGTGCCAAAGCTGAAAAAATGCTTGCCACAGGCTCATGTAATTCACACATTGAGTCATCAGCGTGTTGGCATGCACGTTGAAGGAAATTGATCGGCTGATGAAGCTGCCAAGGCGACTGTGTGAACTGCTGCCTTTGCTGCAATCACTCATTCCAGCACGAGGATAGACAGACAAATAATGATAGATGTAAATGCCATGTGCCACAGCTCAGCCTTGCCAAAAGGTTTTCCACTGAAGTACTCCTACAAGTTAGATGCGCAAAACATTCCGTATGCTCAAATTCCAGGAGTGTTGGATAGAGTAATACCAAACATGGATCGTAGATTAGGATTAATTCTAGCTGCACACGATGATGGGAATTTTTTCCCAGGTATCAGCAATTATGTTAGGTAACATAAAAGGGGAGGCATCAGTGGTGGCTACATGCCAATGCCTAAGGGAAGTCACTCCGGCACAACAGGAGGGAACATTACTAAAGATTATCGAAGAAACCTATGCATCGCTCTGTAGAGATAACTTGGGAGCTAGACCCGGGAAACCACAAATAGTGGGTAATTCTGATAAGGATAACTTAAAGCAAGCATCTGATTTTTAAAAGAAATGGGATAGCAACCAATTAAAAAGAAAATAAGCTGAATGCATCACGATCACTAGTTGGGTCTCCTCAACAGGAGCCCTCTGAAAAGTGATATAATCTTAGAAACCGTGATAATATTTAAAAACCTGACAGGCATCAGACTGATACATGTTCCTCTTGTTCCTTTCAGAGTTCATCAAAACACTTGGGGCCATATGTAGGTAGCTTCACATTTACCGACTCATAAATACCGAATTTTACCGATTCGGTATTTATGAATCGGTAAATGTGATGTAGGTAATTAATCGGTAAAATTTACCGATTCGGAAAGGGTCGGTAATTTTGAATCGGTATTTACCGACTCGGTAATGGGGCATACCTTCCCATTGATTCCTATTGGCCAGGAGGCCCATAGGAATGAATGGGAAGCCAGTTACCATTACCGATTCGGTAAATACCGAATCGGTAATGGGGGAGGCAGTATCATGGGTGGCAGGGTGTCACATTGACACCCTGTTGCACCCCTGATTCGTCCATCTGTGCACATGTGGCGCACATACATGCCCTAAGGGCATGTATGTCTGCCACATGGCACTGTTACATCAGCAAAACATCATGTTTTTCTAGGTATTCGGTATTTATCACCAACCTATATTTGGTGGTAAATACCGAATTCTAATTCCTACTCATCACTCATTTGAGTGTTTCCTACATATCATTTCAGGATTCGGTATTTACCGAATCGGTAATTTTACCAATTCGGTAATTTTACCGATTCGGTAAATTACCGAATCCTGATATATGCCCCCTACATCTCAAATAGCTAAATACCGGTCGGTAACGGGATATTTACCGAATTTCGGCCGTTACCGACCGGTATTTAGCTACCTACATATGGCCCTTGGAGAGGGAAGAATGGTCAGAACACAGATCAGAAGAGCGAGTCAAGGCAAAAGGGAAGACAAATCGCATTTCAGACTACATTATCAAACAAGAAGATAAACACAAAACTAAACCTCAATTTAAAAAGAAGAAGGTAGCTTGCCTAAAAATAAAAAATGTCAAGGCTACTGAAAGCACTGCTTCCGAATGGGAAATGGGCTCTGATGATGCTAGACAGTGTAGCAGAAGTAACAATAGCTTGCTAGAACCTGATGAAATTTCTGGTGACAGCAACTCTGAATGAACATATCACGGTGGGGACACCAGATACAAGGTTAAGTGTTCCACATCGTTTATACAAAATTACGCTCCAAAGGGAGGGGGGCAGACCCAGGAAAGAGAAAGATCTCTTTTTTGGGGGATCCTGACATATAGATACGACATCCTTTTGCCTGAAGGTAATTGGCCGCCTGAGTTTGTTATTGAGTGCCCTAAGGGCGAAGATGTAATTTACCAGCATTCTCCGACCTCGGTCCAGAGTCACTTAAACATTTATATGCGTAGGAGTGGGCGTTAGCGCTAACTCCTGCACCTTACCCCAGTAATGTAGGGTGGGCTGCTGAGTCACCTCACCACGAAATCCCTTTAAAATCTAAACTTACTCCACAGAGACAGTACCCAATAAAACATGATGCAAAGAAACAAGTCGGGGAGATCTTAGATCAACTTGAATACCAAGGTGTGATTGAAAACTGCACCTCTTCCATAAATAATCCTTTTTTACCAGTAATGAAACCGGACAATGCTTACTCTCTAGTTTTAGACTTAAGGCATTTGAACACATGCACACAAACATTTGCAGTACAAAATGCACACAGCGCTGCATTGACGAATAACATTGTGCGTAAAAAATACAAAACAACACTAGATTTCTCAAATGAATTCTTCTTTTAAAATATAGCGCCTGGAAGCAGATATTTGACAGCATTCTTGGCCCTTGGCTCTCAACGCCAATTCTGTAGACTGTCCTAAGGGTATAAGAATAGCCCTGGGTTGTTCTCAGCAAGAGTAACAGAGTTACTTCAAAATTGTGATGAGGAGGCATTGTCCTACGTAGATGGTATTTATCTGACGGACGATGAGTTGTGGAACATTTGAACAGAGAAAACAACATAATTCTGGGGTTTGCCAATTAGGCTACAAATGTAACTTTCAAAAATGAAAAATCGCCCACCTCAGTGTCCTATTTTTGGGATAAGAGCTATCAAGTGAAAGGAAAATATGGCAGCTAATTCTTTAGAAAAATGTGTGATGCTTCAACCTCCAAAGACTCTGATGACTCAATGTGTGAATTACATGTGCCTGTGGCAAGCATTTTTTCAGCTTTGGCACCTGTTCCCAGAGCAACTTGGGCTTTATTGTGCAACCTTTGGAATCTCTAAACCCATTCAGGCCCAAATAGTGTAGATGTTCATTGTATGACTGGACACAATTAAACAAACTGCACACAATGAGTGTGGGGAATTCCCGATCCGTATTTGTAAGAGAAAGATCTCTTTTTTGGGGGAACCTGACATATAGATACGACATCCTTTTGCCTGAAGGTAATTGGCCGCCTGAGTTTGTTATTGAGTGCCCTAAGGGCGAAGATGTAATTTACCAGCATTCTCCCACCTCGGTCCAGAGTCACTTAAACATTCATATGCGTAGGAGTGGGCGTTAGCGCTAACTCCTGCACCTTACCCCAGTAATGTAGGGTGGGCTGCTGAGTCACCTCACCACGAAATCCCTTTAAAATCTAAACTTACTTCACAGAGACACTACCCAATAAAACATGACGCAAAGAAACAAGTCGGGGAGATCTTAGATCAACCTGAATACCAAGGTGTGATTGAAAAGTGCACCTCTTCCATAAATAAACCTTTTTTACCAGTAATGAAACCGGACAATGCTTACTCTCTAGTTTTAGACTTAAGGCATTTGAATACATGCACACAAACATTTGCAGTACAAAATGCACACAGTGCTGCATTGACGAATAACATTGTGCGGAAAAAATACAAAACAACACTAGATATCTCAAATGAATTCTTCTTCTAAAATATAGCGCCTGGAAGCAGATATTTGACAGCATTCTTGGCCCTTGGCTCTCAACGCCAATTCTGTAGACTGTCCTAAGGGTATAAGAATAGCCCTGGGTTGTTCTCAGCAAGAGTAACAGAGTTACTTCAAAATTGTGCTGAGGAGGCATTGTCCTACGTAGATGATATTTATCTGACGGACGATGAGTTGTTGGAACATATGAACAGAGAAAACAACATAATTCTGGGGTTTGCCAATTAGGCTACAAATGTAACTTTCAAAAATGAAAAATCGCCCACCTCAGTGTCCTATTTTTGGGATAAGAGCTATCAAGTGAAAGGAAAATATGGCAGCTAATTCTTTAGAAAAATGTGTGATGCTTCAACCTCCAAAGACTCTGATGACTCAATGTGTGAATTACATGTGCCTGTGGCAAGCATTTTTTCAGCTTTGGCACCTGTTCCCAGAGCAACTTGGGCTTTATTGTGCAACCTTTGGAATCTCTAAACCCATTCAGGCCCAAATAGTGTAGATGTTCATTGTATGACTGGACACAATTAAACAAATTGCACACAATGAGTGTGGGGAATTCCCGATCCGTATTTTTAAGGGAAAGATCTCTTTTTTGGGGGATCCTGACATATAGATACAACATCCTTTTGCCTGAAGGTAATTGGCCGCCTGAGTTTGTTATTGAGTGCCCTAAGGGCGAAGATCTAATTTACCAGCATTCTCCCACCTCGGTCCAGAGTCACTTAAACATTCATATGCGTAGGAGTGGGCGTTAGCGCTAACTCCTGCATCTTACCCCAGTAATGTAGGGTGGATTGCTGAGTCACCTCACCACGAAATCTCTTTAAAATCTAAACTTACTTCACAGAGACAGTACCCAATAAAACATGACACAAAGAAACAAATCGGGGAGATCTTAGATCAACCTGAATACCAAGGTGTGATTGAAAAGTGCACCTCTTCCATAAATAATCCTTTTTTACCAGTAATGAAACCGGACAATGCTTACTCTCTAGTTTTAGACTTAAGGCATTTGAATACATGCACACAAACATTTGCAGTACAAAATGCACACAATGCTGCATTGACGAATAACATTGTGCGGAAAAAATACAAAACAACACTAGATATCTCAAATGAATTCTTCTTCTAAAATATAGCGCCTGGAAGCAGATATTTGACAGCATTCTTGGCCCTTGGCTCTCAACGCCAATTCTGTAGACTGTCCTAAGGGTATATGAATAGCCCTGGGTTGTTCTCAGCAAGAGTAACAGAGTTACTTCAAAATTGTGATGAGGAGGCATTGTCCTACGTAGATGATATTTATCTGACGGACGATGGGTTGTTGGAACATATGAACAGAGAAAACAACATAATTCTGGGGTTTGCCAATTAGGCTACAAATGTAACTTTCAAAAATGAAAAATCGCCCACCTCAGTGTCCTATTTTTGGGATAAGAGCTATCAAGTGAAAGGAAAATATGGCAGCTAATTCTTTAGAAAAATGTGTGATGCTTCAACCTCCAAAGACTCTGAAAGGTTTACAATCCATTTTAGGATTCCTACATTTCGGCACAACATACATTATGGATCAGGCAGAAAGGCTTAAACCTTTCTACTACCTATTCAGACCTGATTTTTCACAGGAACACACAGAAATTCTCCATTCCGTACAAGCTGACATGATAGCTTCCAAATACTTGCACACACATGTAAATATTACTTATTTGGTAATCCATGTATTCGCGGGTCAATCAGGGTACGCTTCCATGAAAGCGAAACGGTACCCATAGCATATAAATCACATTCTTACACAAACGCTGAAATGTGTTTTACATCCATAGAAAAGATATTGACAGAAGTACAAACTGCTGTAGTGAGAAAAAGAGCACTAGCACAGGGGAAATGCATAATTGTCATGACTCCTGTACCAACCTTTGAGGCTGTTACCAAAGCAAGCGTTCCAAATGCAAAAGCACTGAATTCCCGATGGATACAATGGCCTAATTCTATCACTGAAACAGATGTAGACTACAAATTTGATTCTATATTAAAAACACAAGCATTCCTGCAGTACGAACAAGAATATCCTCTCCAAAATGAAATAATGCCTCTAGATCAGTATGAATACATCATTTATACTGACTGATCTGCTCATCCTGCCCTAGGAAGTAGACAACAATACAGCACAGCATGTGCAATTGTGAAGGGACGTATGCAGGATGGCAAGTTCCCTTCTAGCAATACACAGATGCGGTCTCTAGGAGATTGCCCGGCATTTACAAATACGGATCGGGAATTCCCCACACTCATTGTGTGCAATTTGTTTAATTGTGTCCAGTCATACAATGAACATCTACACTATAAAGCATTCCTGCAGTACGAACAAGAATATCCTCTCCCAAATGAAATAATGACTCTAGATCAGTATGAATACATCATTTATACTGACGGATCTGCTCAGCCTGCCCTAGGAAGTAAACAGCAATACAGCACAGCATGTGCAATTGTGAAGGGACGTATGCAGGATGGCAAGTTCCCTCCTAGCAATACATAGATGCAGTCTCTCGGAAATTGCCCAGCACTTACAAATACGGATCAGGAATTCCCCACACTCATTGTGTGCACTTTGTTTAATTGTGTCCAGTCATACAATGAACATCTACATTATTTGGGCCTGAATGGGTTTAGAGATTCCAAAGGTTGCACAATAAAGCACAAGTTGCTCTGGGAACAGGTGCCAAAGCTGAAAAAATGCTTGCCACAGGCACATGTAATTCACAGATTGAGTCATCAGCGTGTTGGCATGCACGTTGAAGGAAATTGATTGGCTGATGAAGCTGCCAAGGCGACTGTGTGAACTGCTGCCTTTGCTGCAATCACTCATTCCAGCACGAGGATAGACAGGCAAATAATGATAGATGTAAATGCCATGCTCCACAGCTCAGCCTTGCCAAAAGGTTTTCCACTGAAGTACTCCTACAAGTTAGATGCGCAAAACATTCCGTATGCTCAAATTCCAGGAGTGTTGGTTAGAGTAATACCAAACATGGATCGCAGATTAGGATTAATTCTAGCTGCACACGAGGGTCTGGGTGCAGCACACGCAGGTATCACTGCAACTGTTTCACTACTAAAGCAGCGTTATTGGTGGCCAGGTCTTGATAAACAGACCAAGGGCTTTGTCCTCAAGTGCAACATCTGTCAGCAGGTGAAAGGTTCCACCATATCATGTCCACCTCAAACACCACTACTGATATCAGACAGACCCCTCACATGTGTCTATTTAGACTACTGTGACCCCTTACTTTCTGACGGAGCTTACAAGCACATCTTGGTGGCAGTGGATTCATGCTCTAGATTCCTGCGGGTTGGGCCTTAGTGCTCAGCTGAAGCCTGAAGTGTTATAAAGGATTTGCGAGTCTTCATGGGGACATACGCAAATGGCAAATTACATTCCGACTTTGGCCCTGCGTTTAGCTCACAGGCTTACAAAGAAGCCAAGGGAAGTTTGGGTGTAGCATTGCGGTACTCCTCCCATATCATCCAGAGGGAAATACGATTGTGGAGAGGAAGAACCGTGACTTAAAGCAATCCTTAACAGCTGGGGTATTAGGTCGGGTGACAGTTAGGTCAATCACCTATATGGGGTCCAGAGTGCACTTAACAGCATGCCAAGAAAAATTCCCTAGGGGGCTGTACTCCTTATGAAGTCCTGTTCAGGATAAGAATGTGGGTACCAGACCTCAATTGTGGCAGCACAGTGGTGGACGAAAAACCATTTAACATCAATGATTGCTTGTCTGTTTTACAGGAACTAAATGAATTCCAGGCATTACTAAGCAACGTCCAAGTAAAACGCACCACCACTGGAGAAGTGAAAGCTGTTCCGCGAGGCCTGCCTGGGTCCCGAAGATTGGGGACCTGGTCAGAGAAAAGATACTGGGGCCATCTTACCTGGCTGTCGAAGGAACAAGAACAGCACTTCTTACGCCTCTTACCAGCTACAAAGACAAGAGATTTGTCTCAATTGATCGCATCAAACCACACTATGTGGCCAATTCTCAACAGTAGGCAGCGTGGGCTCGTGTGTAGCCACCGATCTCCTCTTGCTACCATACAGGAAGTTCAGATGGAAAGAGTAATAACTTTTGAAGACTCCACTCAGCAAAGTGAAGGAGTTAACAACAATGAAATGCAATTGTACCTGTTGAACCTGAACAACATCAAACTACAAGTGACACACAGATCTCCATTTAGCCTAATACTGACATCTATGTGAATATGTCTCGTACTGAGGCATCTGCCAGTTCCACAAAATCTGCTGAGCTACCGAAGATAGGTCAAACTGCGTCTGACTACTTCATCGATTTTGACAATTTCTCATTGGAGCCAGGGAAACCCGAGTTACTTCCACCGCCTGTTCCCCACAAACAACAAATACATAATTTCTACCTTTGGCTGAAAAAGACTTACTTTGGTTTTCCCTGGCTACAGCTCTAGATTGCAATTGGTCTACTGTTCCTAGTCCTTTGGATTGGTATAGTGACTGTTGACATTACCTCCCATAACGCTCTACAGTACAACAGGTGAACTTGGTCCTGAAACCACATGCATCATCACACCGTGAGCAGAGGGACCTGTCCTTAGTAAACATTACAGCAGTTCCAGTTTCTGAAGGAATAATTTGTTTCCTATGATGAGTATGGTGCTACTGAACTTTTAAGAATACCTCATTTATTCAAAATTTCTCTTAGCGATATCATCACCTCTAGTACTCTCTCTGATGATTGGGACATTGAAACTGTGCATACTCTGCTATCTGACTTAGAACAATCCGCTGCATTTTCAAATGATGAATTGTATAATGGTACATCTAATTTTGACACCATGTTTTGTTACCAACACTATGGTCGCCATTGTTTGCACAAAGCAAGTATCCCACGTAATGTTTTCACTTACCATCAATGGGAAAATTGCTCAACATGTCCAAAAGATAGTTCAACAATATTTGAACAGAAGTTTGCTTATTTGTTTGGGGTTCAACACTTCAGACCCAACCTCTTATTACTATAAGCTTGCACCTACACCTGCAAATAAAAATATGCTCAACACTAAGCTAATATACTCTGCTTCCTTTAATGCCCAGCTGTCTGTACATGGCTTCAACTTTTGTAAAGACACTAAATTCGTCTGTGGGACTAAAGATTGGCAAGTTCAGATGACTCAGGCCTTATTTTGACCATGCCTCAAACCACAACAAATAATTTTCCTGAATGAGACACGATCAAGGACTTGAACACACCACAGATTCCCTCGCTTACACACTTTAAGGGCTGGCAAAATTGCACACAACACATTGAGGATACATTAGATGCCATGCTACACAATGGTTCTTACAATTCATCTGACCCCAATTTGAAGAGATGGTTGGTTTGGCCTATCGGCACAAATAGGTGTCAGTCAAGGGGAACCACAGAAGGGTTTAGTATCCACAGGCCTGATCAGCACTATGTGCAATCAGAACACTCGGGTGGTGACATCTTACAGTGTTGGGAAGTTATGCCTAGAGCGGCTAAAAATCTTGACACTGTCCCAAATGACAAAACACTTATCCCTTCTCTCAGATGACATGGATCTTAGGGACTTTTCTTAGGTCCAAGTAAGCCACGTCAGAAGCCCTTCTTGTCTGCTATTTACAACGAGCTATGGAAAATCTCCCAACAAGAGGCTGCTGAGAGAAAAGGCCTTGGCTGAGGTCGACAATGGTATGACCGCACTATCATCCAGAATGTATTCACTGGGCAACATTGTGTCTACTGCAATATAATGTAACAGGATTTGTCTATCCTACAACATGGACAATCGCTATTGTGGTCTATTATATTGATAAGCTGGATGCTACAATCATTGCGTTCTGGTCACGTGCCCTGGCGTTACATCAACGTGTATGACTCTGTTTTCTGCATACAATCTAATGGAAAGACAGATGGTAATGGCATGGAGAAATGCAAAATATACCATGTTGCAAATTGGACCAATTACCTTTCACCTTCCACAGAATGGTTAATCCATGGCTATATTACACTGACAGCCACGACTTTCCGATTTCAAAATTGTCTCCAGTATCACCAGTAGGCAGATATGATATGCTAGGAGAGGGGTACATACACAAATACTGGGAATTACCATACAGATTTAGATGCAGGAATGGCGACACTGAAGTATTTATCAGCAGTTTAAACTGTGGAAGTGCTTTAAGTGGGTCCCATAGTTTGCAAGGACATTTCACTCTATGGGGCTGCTAATGCTTTGGTTGCTAACGTGTCCTGTCACATGAAGGCTTCCCCAGCTGCCATGATTCCTCCGGTGTTTGAGCTTTTCTCGAATGAGAGCTATTTGATGCTGAGTGATCCATGCTGTTGTTGGATGGTACCAGGCATCGCATATTTGGGCACAGTGAGTTCCAGGGTTACCTGTTATATGCAAGTATTGTTTCCACCGACCCACACAGTTAGGGAGGCAACGCTATGGCCTTCATTTAATGTTTCCTTTATAAGGTTTGATTCTCTGAGCAGACTGAAAACCATGATTTTTCAGAAAGATGTGGCATTAGCTTCAGCCCAATAGACTCTTGATCTACAGGTTACAAGGTCCTCATCTAAGATACAGGATCATTCGCACTTAGAACAAGCCCAAGAAGCTCAAAAGAAAAGTATGGTAAAAAAACTAAAGAACGCACCCTTCATATAGGAGATTGGGTACTAATAATGTGAACTACCTCTGACCATAAGCTCTTGGGTCAGTGGCAAGGCCCCTATAAAGTTATTGATAAGGTGACTCCTGTTACATATCGTCTTGAGCTGGATCCGGGGAATAAAAAGAACACCCAGATGTACCATATTAATCTGCTAAACAAATGGGAAGGGAGCAGACCGTCTTTAATGAGGACAATAAACAGTAATGACTCCTTATTCCAGGAAAGTATAGATCCCGATGTACTCATAGAACAGCGATGTGAGTTGAGTACTTATCTATCCCCCCTTCAGAATGTATTCTCCCTCACCCCAGGGAGAACCTTGTTAATTGAACATGCCATCCAAACCAAACCACAGAAAGTCATACGGTTGCTGCCATATCCTATACCCACATCCCGAAGGGAGGATTTTGAAAAGGAAGTCCAGCAAATGTTGGATATGGATATCATAGAGCCATCAACCAGCGAGTGGAGTTCGCATATTGTTATCGTTCCGAAACCTGTTGGCTCTGTTAGATTTTGTATTGACTTTAGAGAAGTCAACAAAATATCCCAGTTTGATGCCTACTATTTACCCAGGATAGATGAGATGATTGAGAGACTAGGGAGAGCTCAGTACATCAGCACCATGGATCTATGCAAGGGGTACTGGCAGGTACCCTTAAGAGAGCACGATGGGGAGAAAAACGCCTTTTCTATCCCTGGAGGGCTATACCACTTCGAAGTACTCCCATTTGGTTTACATGGTGCCCCAGCTACCTCTTTCAAAGGCTTATGAATCTTGTTCGTAATCCACATCAAGCCTTTACAGCAGCCTAAATTGATGACGTACTCATCTACAGCGATTCGTCGGGGACAACACCTAACTCATTTGGAGGCCGTGGTTAAATCCCTGAAAGAAGGTGGCCTTACCATAAATCCGGCTAAAAGCCACCTAGCTGCTCGGTCAGTAAAGTACCTAGAGTATCTCTTTGGAAAAGGCTTCATTAAACCTCAAGAAGAGAAAGTGGCAGCCATAGCCAGATTACCCTTTCCCCAGAATAGGGCTCTGTGCCTTCGTGGGTATGCTTGGGTACTATCAAAGATTCATTCCTTCTTTTTCAGAGTCCGTGACCCCTCTAACCAATCTCCTCAAGAAGAATGCAAAGATGGAAAGGGAACTTAGAAACCTCTCCCCGAGTTCCTACAGGCATTTAATCAGTTAAAACAAGCCCTCACTACTCAGCCTGTCCTTCTAAGTCCTGACTATGACAAACCATTCATAATACACACAGATGGTTCCGATCATGGTTTGGGTGCAGCATTATCCAAGCGCGATTCACGGGACCAGGAAAGACCCATACTGTTTATTAGCTGAAAACGCTTTCCTAGAGAAAGCAGATATGCGGTCATAGAAAAGGAGGCCTTGGCTATAAAATGGGCTGTTGAAACATTGTGGAACTATCTGGAAGGTAGAGAGTTCACCTTGTACACAGACCATGCCCCACTAGAGTGGCTGTCTAGAAATTGAGAGCACAGTGACCGAGTTTTGAGGTGGTTCTTAGCTTTCCAACCCTGCAGATTGACTATGTATCATAGGAAGGGCAAAGACCAGCTCAATGCTGACTACCTATCCCGATACCCTGTAGACCCCTATCTTGCAGGCAAGAAAGCTAGGGAAGAGGGATGTGAGAGAGAGACACGACCTGAACTTCGACACCTACCTGGTGCTGTTTTCCCTCGAGCCATAGCAGAGCAATGGCGTGAAAAGAAAAGGGTAAGTGACCAAAGGTTAAACCTTTGACCTTCCCTGCACAGGTTGACGGCAAGTTCGCCTCACGGGAGAACCAATCAGCTGACTCAGGTGGCTTTGAAGAGGAGGATGCTTTCAAGGAAGAGACGCAGTTCGAGGACGACGAGCAGAAGCAGGAGGTCGAGGAGAACTCCAAGGAACAGCGTGAAGACAGGGACAAGATGCCAGGTGCAGAGTAGGAGGAATCCACACGCCGGTTCCAGACATGAGAAGATCCAGAAGATGACGTAGCGGAGAGCTGGTCAGAGGAGTAGTGGACCCCTTAGAAGAGCCGGTACAACGCCGCCGCAACTCAGGAGAATCGCGGCTATCATGGTGATTGATTGGAAAAGGGAGG